>NC_057802.1:43343682-43351700 GCF_018294505.1 Triticum aestivum
GGAGCCACCGCCCCCAAGCCCCGCACCCCCGCCGCCGACCCCGCCCGCCGGAGCCCCTCGCCGGAGCGAGCCCCGTCGAGGTACTGCTGCCGCCGGCCGTTTTTGCGTTGACCGGTTTTCTGAAAAAAAAACCTTCGTTTTAAAAAAAACCCTAGATCGGTTTTTTTCGGTTTTCTTATTTTACGAGCGTTCACCGAACCGTTCGTTTTAACGAACGCGTTCGTCGGTTTTTCTCTGTTAACGAACGTCCGTTCTTTAACTGTTCGTCCGTTTTTCTTTTTCGTCGGATTTTTCTGCGATTATCTCAGATTCGATTTCTGATCAAATCTTCGTTTCTGTTTAACTTCTCGCTCGTTTATCGGAATCAGGTGATTCAAGCGCCTAGAGTTTCGTCTCGAAATTCTCTTTCCGATTAATCTACTCAAACAAGTTTTTGCTACAGTAAAATTTGACCTAGATCCAGATTAGCAAACGAAGTTTCTTTCTTTCGTCGTTTGACTTTCGTTGCTTCTTTCGAGTTGATTCTTTTTGCAAAACCGGAGTTCTTAAGTTGAACTTTCTGGTTGGATCTTTCATTCGAGTTTTACCTGTGCATTAGTTGAGTACTGATTGTATGCTTGTTTGTTTGCGATAGAGTACCCGGAGTGTGCCGCTTGTTACTTCGAATCGCTAGGTTTTGCGGATCATCAGCAAGGCAAGTAACACTTTGATCATACCCCGTTCATACCTAGTTTTATTGCATTAGATCTGTTACCCTCAAACACATTGCATGTTTAGGATCTAATAAATTGTGGGTATTGGGAAGTAGTTGAGGTAGTACCTATTACCTGTTTTCTATTCAAACCCTTGGGAGTTACTTCTACGTTGCTTTTATTATTGCCATGCTATGCTCGTAGACGTGGATTGGGTTTGAGTGAAATTCATGACAGATGTGAGATTGTTAATTAATGGTTTACTTAAGGTGGCAACTTAAACTCACATCTGGGTGGATTGAGGTACCTGGGTATTCCAGGATTGCCTGTTTTTCTTTGGACCGCCACCCAGGTTCAAAGGGATCATGAGATTTTTCATGCTAGAAACTTCCGTGTGCAGCCGCAAGCTATTATGGGCTCTAGCATAGTTGACTAAGTTGTGTGAACTCTTACAGTGGTAGACTAGCAGATGTAGGGGAAAGTAGGTGTAACTGTCTACCCATACGTAAGGTGCAAACACTTCTGAAAGACTGTGTCTTGGTCATCCGTTACTCAAACACCATGTAGTGCGAGTAATCCAACGGAGGAGATCAAGTCTTGTGGGGAAAAGTGCACAAACCTCTGCAGAGTGTACAAACTGATCATGATTAGCCGTGTCCCCGGTTATGGACAACTTGAGTATCTAGTACTTGGATTATCATGTGAATCTCAACACCATGTTACTTCTAATTAATTTTGTTGGGTTATTGATGATCTTTAATTGGGATTGAGATGCTGTCAACCATCTCAATGTTTCACAACCACCATGATAGTTAAATAAAATTTATTCCTTTTGAAGTAGGATAAAATTGGCTTTTCGCAAAAATGTAACCATAGAGCTTTCCACCAGCCAAATATGCATGTAGTATAGCATTGTTATTGTTCATTATTCTCTATGCGTTACATTGCCAGCATATTCTATGTGCTGACCCGTTTTCGGGCTACAACGTTTCATGTTGCAGACTTTTCAAACGACGAGTAAGGTGCCTTAGGTCGTGGTCTTATACTCAGTGATGCCGCTGGAGTTGATGGACTCACTTATCTTCCAAGTCTTCCGTTGTTATCGTTTTAGATGGCCTTAAGCCATGTTTATCATACTTAATCTCTTCAGAGATATTCGATGTAATAAGTGTGTGATTGCTACTCTGTTATAAATCCTCCATTTGTACTGTGCGTGTCAGCATTACTGATCCAGGGATGACACTGGTGCACAGCAGCACAGGCCATTTGAGGTCTGGTCGCTACAAAGTTGGTATCAGAGCACACGCTGACTATAGGACACGACCACTAAGCTTAAGCCCTAGAAAGCTTCTCTCTTCTCATTTCTGACTCCTCTCCACTTTCTACTCTTTTAGGAATGGCGAATGCAAGGAGCAAGTTCATGCAACCAGATGAAGACACGCCGTTTGGACGACATTTGAAGGAAGTCACCAAGTACTTGAACATAGGAATACCAAGCGTCACCGGAACCTACAACGCCACATTACCCGAAGAGGAGAGCTGGAAGATTCAAGTTATCATTCCAGGAAGAACGTTCGCGCCAATTACGGAACCCATGAGATTGGTTTTTGAAGCACCAACTTGGAGTTTAGGGAAGAGCATGGCCGCACATATCGCCATGGGACGCATTGGAGAAGTCTACCACCAGGAGCTTAAGGATACAATTTATCAGATTTGTGGACGTCGAGACGCGCAATGGGAGATGATCAAGACCAAGAAGGATGGATCAATTGCAGCTTTCATCCAGGAACAGAACCAACATATTCGTCGCCAGGAGAACCAGATGTGCACGGACCAGGAGGAACTGAAGAAGGAATTCACAAAGATCAAGGAACTCCAAGAAGAACTCAAGACTACACGCGAAGATTACTTGGAGGAAATCAACGCACTTGTCGGAAAGATTGACGACCTGGAGAAGAAGATTGGAGCATCCATGGGAAATCCAGTGCCAAAAGCAGAAGTCGACGAATGCACTTGTCCGGATAACTACATCATCATCGACGACACCGACTCGGAACCAAGTGAAGACGAATGGATTGATGAAGCTGGAGCAGACATCATGGAGTCTTCAACGGATCAGAATTTTCAGTAGACCACCATACCAGTAGTAGTTTTACCTCCATTCAGTAGTATAGTTCAAGCACTTTGTAACGCTAGTTAGATCGATTGTTTTGCCTTGTTTGGATTGATCGAGTGATATTGATTGAATTTTGTCTCATGAGCATATGGGTAGTGTTTTCTCTCTAGACCTCATTCTATTCTTAATTCTCATCTTTTCTAAACCCATCAGATGCCTCCGAGACGCGACACCGGATTTGTTTTCCCGCCAGAGATCACCCAGCTGATTCAGCAACAGAATGCCCTGATGCAAGTGTTAGTGCAGAACCAAGGCAACAACAACAACAACAACCCACCGCCACCACCACCTGTTGATCACTTAGCCCGTTTCTTAAGGTTAAACCCGCCGGTGTTTTCCAGTAGCACCGAGCCGATTGTTGCAGATGATTGGCTCCGCAAAGTTGGAAGGGAGTTGACCACTGCAGGATGCACAGATGCGGAAAGAGTCCGTTTTGCCGCACATCAGCTTGATGGACCCGCAACATCATGGTGGGAGAATTATATAGCCACGCACCCTATTGACACTATCACATGGGACCAGTTTCAGCAAGCTTTCCGTACAGCTCATGTTTCAGCAGGACCTATGGCTATGAAGAAGTGTGAGTTTCGCAACCTACGCCAAGGAGGACGCACCGTAGGCCAGTATGTGGAGGATTTCAGTAAGTTAGCACGTTATGCACCAGATGACGTTGCTACGGATGCAGCCAAGCAGGAGAAATTTCTGGAGGATTGAATGATGAGCTGAGTATGCAGTTGATGGTAGCAACTTTCAACAACTACCAGGAACTGGTAGATAGAGCTCTCATGATTGAAGGGAAGCAACAGCAGATTGAAAACCGTAAGAGGAAGTATGGACAAGGGAAGTATAACTCAGGAGCTCAGCAGAAGCCACGATTTACCCCGAAGCCGGGAGGACAGTTTCAGCATACCCATGGAGGGGGTAGTTCGCACAACCATAATGGCTCTAAAAATGGAAATGGGAATGGAGGAAGCAACGGACAGAACCGCACCAACCCATCTACCCCAGCCAAGAGGGACCTGAGCCAAGTCACTTGTTTTAAGTGCCAGAAGAATGGACATTATGCCAACGAATGTCCTGAAGCCCAAAATGGAAATGGCAATGGAAGCTCTGGGAAGAAGCCGAACCCGTTCAACAAAGGACATGTGAACCACATGAGCGTGGAGGAGGTTGAAGCTCAGCCTGATGCAGTAATAGGTAAGTTTTTGGTTAAGTCATTTACTGCAACTGTTCTTTTCGATACTGGTGCATCGCATTCATACATATCAAGGGGATTCGTGAATAAGTTTAAGATGTCCACCAAAGTTCTCAGAAACCCTATGTTAGTAACCTCGCCAGGAGCAGAGTATATGGCCACCAAAGGATGTTTTCAGATACCATTGGCCATTGGTAGGCATGTTTTCCCCTCAGACCTCATTGTTTTGGAATCGCAAGGTTTGGATGTGATTCTGGGAATGGATTGGCTATCGTTGTATGGAGGAAACATCGATTGTGCCAGCAAGACGATTTTGCTTACCACCCCAGAAGGAAAAAGGATCAAGTATGTATCCAGGCATATGCCGAAGAGGACTCAAGTGAATTCCTTATCAGGAGGAAGTACCAGTGGTGAAAGACTATCCGGATGTATTTCCAGAAGAGTTGCCAGGCATGCCACCGGATAGAGACATTGAGTTCTTGATTGAACTTTTGCCAGGCACCGGGCCAATATCTAAGAGACCGTACAGGATGCCCGCTAAGGATTTGGAGGAAATTAAGAAGCAGATCAAGGAGTTACTGGATAAAGGCTATATTCGCCCAAGTTCGTCACCTTGGGGATCACCAGTACTTCTAGTAGAGAAGAAAGATGGATCACTAAGGATGGTTGTTGATTACCGAGGATTGAATGAAGTGACCATCAAAAACAAGTACCCACTGCCGATGATAAATGATTTGTTTGACCGCCTACAGGGAGCTAAAGTATTTTCCAAGATCGATCTACGATCAGGATACCATCAGTTAAAGATTCGAGAGCAGGATATCCCAAAGACAGCTTTTACCACCAGATATGGATTGTATGAGTATACCGTTATGTCATTTGGACTGACTAACGCGCCTGCCTATTTCATGAACCTGATGAACAAAGTGTTTATGGAGTTTTTGGATAAGTTCGTCGTGGTGTTCATTGATGATATTTTAATCTTTTCCAAGGATGAAGAAGAGCATGAGGAGCATTTGCGATTGGTACTTGAGAAGCTCAGAGAACACCAGTTATATGCCAAGTTCAGCAAATGTGAGTTTTGGTTGAAGGAAGTTGGATTCCTTGGACATGTTATTTCTGGAGAAGGAATAGCAGTAGACCCTGCCAAGGTTGACACAGTGACAAGTTGGGAATCACCCACGACAGTTGGAGAAATCCGGAGTTTTCTTGGACTTGCAGGATACTACCGGAGATTTATCGAGAATTTCTCGAAGATTGCTAAACCCATGACTGAGCTATTGAAGAAGGACACCAAATTCAAGTGGACTGAGGAATGTGAAGCTAGTTTCCAAGAGTTGAAGAAACGATTGGTTACATCACCAGTGTTGATTCTGCCAGATCAACGCAAGGATTATGAAGTTTATTGCGACGCTTCTCGTCGAGGACTGGGAGCAGTGCTTATGCAGGAAGGAAGAGTTGTTTCGTATGCTTCACGACAACTTAAACCCCATGAGAAGAATTATGCTACACATGATTTGGAATTAGCAGCCGTGGTGCATGCATTGAAGACATGGAGACATTTTCTCATCGGAAACCATTGTGAGGTGTACACGGATCACAAGAGTTTGAAGTATATTTTCACGCAGAAGGAGTTAAATCTCAGACAGAGGAGATGGTTGGAGCTCATCAAGGATTATGATATGAGATTGCATTATCACCCTGGAAAGGCAAACGTAGTAGCAGACGCGTTAAGCCGCAAGAGTCATGTCAACGCCCTCATGACAGGAGAGTTACCTCAGGAGTTAGCCGAGGACCTTCGCGAGCTATGTTTGGAGATAGTCCCGAGAGGCTATTTAGCGACATTGGAGATTCAGTCTACCTTGATGGAAAGGATCAGAGAAGCCCAGAAGTCAGACAAGGAGATTAAAGAGATAAAGGAGAAGATGAGCAAAGGAAAAGCCAAGGGATTTCGGGAGGATGAGCACGATACCTTATGGTTTGAGGACCGCGTTTATGTGCCAAAAGATCCGGAGATCAGAAAGTTGATTTTGCAAGAAGCCCATGATTCACCGTACTCGATTCACCCAGGGAATACCAAGATGTATTTGGATTTGAAGAATACTTTCTGGTGGACCGGAATGAAGAAGGATATTGCGGAGTATGTAGCAGTTTGTGATGTATGTCAGAGAGTGAAGGCAGAGCATCAGAAGCCAGCAGGATTGCTGCAACCATTGCCGATACCCGAATGGAAGTGGGATAAAATAGGCATGGATTTTATCACAGGATTACCCCGGAATCGTTCAGGCTATGACTCGATATGGGTTGTAGTTGATCGATTGACGAAAGTAGCTCATTTTATTCCAGTGAAGACCACTTACACCAGTGCTAAGTTGGCCAAGATATACATGACCAGGATAGTATGTTTGCATGGAGTTCCGAGGACCATTGTATCAGACAGAGGAACCCAATTTACCTCGAAGTTTTGGAAGCAGCTACATGAAACATTGGGAACCAGGCTGGAATTTAGTACAGCATTTCACCCACAGACAGATGGACAGACCGAGAGAGTCAACCAGATTTTGGAGGACATGTTGAGAGCATGTGCACTAGATTATGGATCTAGTTGGGACGACAATTTGCCATATGCGGAGTTTTCATATAACAACAGTTATCAAACCAGTTTGAAGATGGCCCCTTTCGAAGCTTTGTACGGAAGGAGGTGTAGAACACCGTTGTTATGGGACGAAGTTGGAGACCGTCAGTTGTTTGGACCAGATTTGATTAAGGAGTCTGAACAGAAAGTAAGGTTGATTCGCGATAGGCTCAAGGTAGCCCAGTCCAGGCAGAAGAGTTATGCTGATTCTAAACGAAAGGAGACAGTTCACGAAGTCGGAGACAGAGTGTATCTTCGAGTATCACCACTTCGAGGAGTGAAGCGCTTTGGAGTTAAAGGAAAGTTAGCGCCCCGTTTTATCGGACCATACAGAGTGTTGGAACGTATGGGAGAAGTTGCTTACAAGCTGGAATTGCCCGAAGGATTGTCTAGAGTACATGATGTATTTCATGTTTCACAGTTGAAGAAGTGCCACGCAGAGATGGCTGAGATACCACTAAGAGATACTGTGCCACTGGAAGCGATTCAGTTGGAAAGTGATTTGACCTATGAGGAGAAACCAGTTAGGATTCTCGAGTATGCCAGCCGAGTTACCCGCAGCAAGGTTATCAAGTTTTGCAAGGTTCAGTGGAGTCACCACACAGAAGATGAAGCCACCTGGGAGCGAGAGGAAGATCTACGGAAAAACCACTCCCACCTGTTTTCTAGCCAACCCGAATCTTGAGGGCGAGATTCATCTTAAGGGGGGTAGGTTTGTAACATCCCAAATTTTCAATTTGGAATGTTATACATAGATCATCATTGCATATCATGTTTTGTTGCATTTTGACAAATCCTCGATAAATCCTAAGCAACTCAAGGACCCTCACAGAGAGTTGGGGATTTTTCTTAAATTTTCATATTTGATTTTTATCAAATAATAAGACGAGGATTTTGGTTTTAATTATTTTCTCTCCAGAAAATATTTCATTTTAAATAAACGAGAGGAGTAAATATGACTTCTCCAAAAAAATATTGAAATACTGGAGGTAAAATGTTAAAATCATTATTTGGAATTTATTCGATTTTATTGGCAATTTTATTGCATTTAAAAATATGCATGTTTTCAAAATATTTATTTTGATTTTAAAAATGTTCACCCTATTCTAGATTTTCTAACTAGACGGGGAAAATTTATTCCATATTTTTCTGATATTTATTTATTTTTTTAAGCAATATTTTCCGCGGAACATATTTAAAAAAAAAAAAACAAACGCGCCGCTCCGACTGGGCCGAGCCCAGCTGACGGCCCGCCCCGCCCGCGCTCTCCTTCCTCCCCACGCTGCCGCCGGAGTCCGCCGGGAGCACGAAGCCGCCGCC
>NC_057802.1:43351710-43362109 GCF_018294505.1 Triticum aestivum
CGAGCCCCGTCGAGGTACTGCTGCCGCCGGCCGTTTTTGCGTTGACCGGTTTTCTGAAAAAAAAACCTTCGTTTTAAAAAAAAACCCTAGATCGTTTTTTTTTCGGTTTTCTTATTTTACGAGCGTTCACCGAACCGTTCGTTTTAACGAACGCGTTCGTCGGTTTTTCTCTGTTAACGAACGTCCGTTCTTTAACTGTTCGTCCGTTTTTCTTTTTCGTCGGATTTTTCTGCGATTATCTCAGATTCGATTTCTGATCGAATCTTCGTTTCTGTTTAACTTCTCGTTCGTTTATCGGAATCAGGTGATTCAAGCGCCTAGAGTTTCGTCTCAAAATTCTCTTTCCGATTAATCTACTCAAACAAGTTTTTGCTACAGTAAAATTTGACCTAGATCCAGATTAGCAAACGAAGTTTCTTTCTTTCGCCGTTTGACTTTCGTTGCTTCTTTCGAGTTGATTCTTTTTGCAAAACCGGAGTTCTTAAGTTGAACTTTCTGGTTGGATCTTTCATTCGAGTTTTACCTATGCATTAGTTGAGTACTGATTGTATGCTTGTTTGTTTGCGATAGAGTACCCGGAGTGTGCCGCTTGTTACTTCGAATCGCTAGGTTTTGCGGATCATCAGCAAGGCAAGTAACACTTTGATCATACCCCGTTCATACCTAGTTTTATTGCATTAGATCTGTTACCCTCAAACACATTGCATGTTTAGGATCTAATAAATTGTGGGTATTGGGAAGTAGTTGAGGTAGTACCTATTACCTGTTTTCTATTCAAACCCTTGGGAGTTACTTCTACGTTGCTTTTATTATTGCCATGCTATGCTCGTAGACGTGGATTGGGTTTGAGTGAAATTCATGACAGATGTGAGATTGTTAATTAGTGGTTTACTTAAGGTGGCAACTTAAACTCACATCTGGGTGGATTGAGGTACCTGGGTATTCCAGGATTGCCTGTTTTTCTTTGGACCGCCACCCAGGTTCAAAGGGATCATGAGATTTTTCATGCTAGAAACTTCCGTGTGCAGCCGCAAGCTATTATGGGCTCTAGCATAGTTGACTAAGTTGTGTGAACTCTTACAGTGGTAGACTAGCAGATGTAGGGGAAAGTAGGTGTAACTGTCTACCCATACGTAAGGTGCAAACACTTCTGAAAGACTGTGTCTTGGTCATCCGTTACTCAAACACCATGTAGTGCGAGTAATCCAACGGAGGAGATCAAGTCTTGTGGGGAAAAGTGCACAAACCTCTGCAGAGTGTACAAACTGATCATGATTAGCCGTGTCCCCGGTTATGGACAACTTGAGTATCTAGTACTTGGATTATCATGTGAATCTCAACACTATGTTACTTCTAATTAATTTTGTTGGGTTATTGATGATCTTTAATTGGGATTGAGATGCTGTCAACCATCTCAATGTTTCACAACCACCATGATAGTTAAATAAAATTTATTCCTTTTGAAGTAGGATAAAATTGGCTTTTCGCAAAAATGTAACCATAGAGCTTTCCACCAGCCAAATATGCATGTAGTATAGCATTGTTATTGTTCATTATTCTCTATGTGTTACATTGCCAGCATATTCTATGTGCTGACCCGTTTTCGGGCTGCAACGTTTCATGTTGCAGACTTTTCAGACGACGAGTAAGGTGCCTTAGGTCGTGGTCTTATACTCAGTGATGCCGCTGGAGTTGATGGAGTCACTTATCTTCCAAGTCTTCCGCTGTTATCGTTTTAGATGGCCTTAAGCCATGTTTATCATACTTAATCTCTTCGGAGATATTCGATGTAATAAGTGTGTGATTGCTACTCTGTTATAAATCCTCCATTTGTACTGTGCGTGTCAGCATTACTGATCCAGGGATGACACTGGTGCACAGCAGCACAGGCCATTTGAGGTCTGGTCGCTACACCCGTAGCGAAGCTGAAGTCCGTTCGAATCATGTTAGCAATTGCCGCATTCTATGATTATGAGATATGGCAAATGGACGTCAAAACGGCATTCCTTAACGGTTTTCTTAAGGAAGAATTGTATATGATGCAGCCGGAAGGTTTTGTCGATCCTAAGAATGCTAACAAGGTATGCAAGCTCCAGCGCTCCATCTATGGACTGGTGCAAGCATCTCGGAGTTGGAACATTCGTTTTGATGAGATGATCAAAGCGTTTGGGTTTACACAGACTTATGGAGAAGCCTGTGTTTACAAGAAAGTGAGTGGGAGCTCTGTAGCATTTCTCTTATTATATGTGGATGACATATTATTGATGGGAAATGATATAGAATTCTTGGAAAGTATAAAGGCCTATTTGAATAAGTGTTTTTCAATGAAGGACCTTGGAGAAGCTGCTTATATATTAGGCATCAAGATCTATAGAGATAGATCGAGACGCCTCATTGGTCTTTCGCAAAGTACATACCTTGACAAGATATTGAAGAAGTTCAATATGGATCAGTCCAAGAAGGGGTTCTTGCCTGTATTGCAAGGTGTGCAGTTGAGCACGGCTCAATGCCCGACCACGGCAGAAGATAGAGAAAAGATGAGTGTCATCCCCTATGCCTCGGCCATAGGGTCTATTATGTATGCCATGCTGTGTACCAGACCTGATGTAAACCTTGCCGTAAGTTTGGTAGGAAGGTACCAAAGTAATCCCGGCATGGAACACTGGACAGCGGTCAAGAATATCCTGAAGTACCTGAAGAGGACTAAGGATATGTTTCTCGTTTATGGAGGTGACGAAGAGCTCGTCGTAAAGGGTTACGTCGACGCTAGCTTCGACACAGATCTGGATGACTCGAAGTCACAAACCGGATACGTGTATATTTTAAATGGAGGAGCAGTAAGCTGGTGCAGTTGCAAGCAAAGCGTCGTGGCGGGATCTACATGTGAAGCGGAGTACATGGCAGCCTCAAAGGCAGCGCAAGAAGCAATCTGGATGAAGGAGTTCATTACCGACCTAGGGGTGATTCCCAATGCGTCGGGCCCGATGACTCTCTTCTGTGACAACACTGGAGCTATTGCCCTTGCCAAGGAGCCCAGGTTTCACAGGAAGACCAGGCATATCAAGTGTCGCTTCAACTCCATTCGTGAAAGTGTTCAAAATGGAGACATAGATATTTGTAAAGTACATACGGACCTGAATGTAGCAGATCCGTTGACTAAACCTCTCCCTAGAGCAAAACATGATCAACACCAGAACTCTACGGGTGTTCGATTCATCACAATGTAACTAGATTATTGACTCTAGTGCAAGTGGGAGACTATTGGAAATATGCCCTAGAGGCAATAATAAAATGGTTATTATTATATTTCCTTGTTCATGATAATTGTCTATTGTTCATGCTATAATTGTGTTATCCGGAAATCGTAATACATGTGTGAATACATAGACCACAACGTGTCCCTAGTAAGCCTCTAGTTGACTAGCTCGTTGATCAACAGATAGTCATGGTTTCCTGACTATGGACATTGGATGTCATTGATAACGGGATCACATCATTAGGAGAATGATGTGATGGACAAGACCCAATCCTAAGCATAGCATAAAAGATCGTGTAGTTCGTTTGCTAGAGCTTTTCCAATGTCAAGTATCTTTTCCTTAGACCATGAGATCGTGTAACTCCCGGATACCGTAGGAGTGCTTTGGGTGTACCCAACGTCACAACGTAACTGGGTGACTATAAAGGTACACTACGGGTATCTCTGAAAGTGTCTGTTGGGTTGGCACGGATCGAGACTGGGATTTGTCACTCCGTATGACGGAGAGGTATCTCTGGGCCCACTCGGTAATGCATCATCATAATGAGCTCAATGTGACTAAGGAGTTAGCCACGGGATCATGCATTACGGTACGAGTAAAGTGACTTGCCGGTAACGAGATTGAACAAGGTATTGGGATACCGACGATCGAATCTCGGGCAAGTAACGTACCGATTGACAAAGGTAATTGTATACAAGATTGATTGAATCCTCGACATCGTGGTTCATCCGATGAGATCATCGTGGAACATTTGGGAGCCAACATGGGTATCCAGATCCCGCTGTTGGTTATTGTCCGGAGAGGCGTCTCGGTCATGTCTGCATGTCTCCCGAACCCGTAGGGTCTACACACTTAAGGTTCGGTGACGCCTAGGGTTGGAAACCTTGGGGGTGGGGGGCGCCCCACTTGACTTGGGGGGGGGGGAGTTTCCCCCCTGGCCGCCGCCCCCTTGTAGATGGGTTCCAGGGCCGGCGCCCCCCTCCAGGGGGCCTATATAAAGGGGGGGAGGGAGGGCAGGAGCACCACAGCCCCTGGCGCCTCCCTCTCCCCCCGCAACACCTCTCCGTCCCGCTTGTGCTTGGCGAAGCCCTGCCGGGATCCCGCTACTTCCACCACCACGCCGTCGTGCTGCTGGATCTCCATCAACCTCTCCTTCCCCCTTGCTGGATCAAGAAGGAGGAGATGTCGCTGCTCCGTACGTGTGTTGAACGCGGAGGTGCCGTCCGTTCGGCACTCGGTCATCGGTGATTTGGATCACGGCGAGTACGACTCCATCAACCCCGTTCATTAGAACGCTTCCGCTCGCGATCTACAAGGGTATGTAGATGCACTCCTTTCCCCTCGTTGCTAGTATACTCCATAGATGGATCTTGGTGATGCGTAGGAAATTTTAAAATTCTGCTACGATCCCCAACAAGTGCATATACGGGCCAAATGATTTGTGGCATTTCAAAGAAAAGCAACGCCAACACTAATCATATACAGCTGGCATGTTGATTTGTCCTACGCCAGCACTATTTAGAAAAAAATAGTGCTGGCATTGATGGGAAATGGCGCGCCACCAACGATAGTTGTGGCTAGCTGTTTTTCCACTAGTGAAGAGTAGCTAAATATTCAAACTATAAACCACTAAAGCAAAAACTAATTGGAGTAATGGTGGAGTCACATACCAAGTAGCAATCCCCCAAAACAGTTTCAGAAACGGAGCTTCGAGCAAAGAGATTGAAATCTATGGGTTTGAGAGCAAGAACACGAGAGAGAGAAAGAGAGCTATGGTGATTTTTTCTGGAGGTAGGAGATGACATGGGCTAAAGGGATAAGTGAGGGTACCCATGTGGGGACCACAACCTACCAGGGCGCGCCTGGGGTTGCTGGTGCGCCTTGGTGTCTTGTGGTCACCAGGGGCACCCCCTCTAATGTTATTTGTACCGGAAATTCAGAAATAATCAGAAAAAATCGTATTAAATTCTCAGGACATTCTGAGTACTTTTTATTTTGACCACTTTTTTATTGCATGGAAAATTCAAAAAACTGACTAAACATGACATTTTATTTTATTTAACTAAGAAAAACAGAAAACAAAAGGTGGAAGCAGAAGGTTGTGCCTACTAAATTCATCAACTTCATACCTCTCAAAAATGATTCATTAACAAGGTTGATCAAGTCTTATTAACAACCACTTTCGATTAGCATGAAACCGAAGAATTTTCGTAAAACACTAAGTTACCTCAACGGGGATATGTATATCTCCAACAATAAGTATGTCATATTTCTTTTTGGCAGTAGGTAGAGGTAGTTGAAAACTTTCAATAGTGAGTGTCGGAGATTTTTCAATAGCATTAATACCATTGACTTGGAATTGTTCAATAGTAGCTTCATCACAAAAATAAATAACATGCCCATCAATGATTTCGACCAAGAGATCTATTACCATAGCAACACTAGGTTCTACTTTGATTTGTTAAGAGGGTTTAGGTGCTTTGATATTACTTTTGCGAACCACGGTTGATACCTTAGCATGTTCAATTATCCTAATTGGGAAAGGTGACTTTTCAATATAAGCAGTAGGCACAACTAGATTAACACTGTAAATGATACTTTTATCTTTAGCTATAACCGGTTCTTTAATTTCTTCTTTAATAAGGGGATGATATTTAAACCACTTCTTTTTAGGGAGATCAACATGAGTAGCAAATGATTCACAAAAAAGGCTAATATCTCAGAGTCAAGTCCATATTTAGTGCTAAACTTGTGAAAATCATCGATATTCATAAAAGATTTAAGAGTAAAATGCATCATAAGACCTAAAACCATTGGAGATGTGTCAGTTTAGTACTATAACTTTGAAACTACAGTTTTTGATCCTAAAACTATTGGAGGTGTGTCAATTTAGTCCTATAACTTTAAAACCGCAATTTTTTGTCCCAAAACTATGCAAGTTTGTTCGTCTCAGGTCCTAAGCTTGCAAGGTCAGCATCTATGGTGCATTTTTTTTTCAATTGATCCCTTTATATGTGTTTACTTTCCTAAAACTGGTCCATATGCTTTCACATCGCAGTGTGCGTTGCAACCTGCACGCCCATGACCTGCATGGCCAGAAGCTGCAATGCAGCCTTGCTAAGAGCTTTGGCCCGGCCGCATGGGAGACCCCAATGCAGTCGGCATGGAGGACGAAATCCCTTTCTCTCATCGGGCCAATAGGGAGACCTCGAGCCAATTGGGATGGAGGATGCCATCCCACCTCTCGATCTCTCTCATGACATTGTCGTTGCCCCGACATCCTTGCAGTAGAGCTAGTTCTGCAAGTTGTTGTTTGGGCACGATCATGACGATAGGTAGATAATTGTCGTTGCTGCCGGACAACGCAAGGAGTGCGAGAAAACCGCGAAGCTGGCGCAAAGGTCGGCAAGAGTGACGCATAGGACTAATCTGACACACCTTCAATAGTTTTAGGACCTAAAACTGCAATTTCGAAGTTATAGGACTAAAATGACACGTACAATAGTTTTAGGACATAAAACCACAATACCAAAGTTATAGGACTAAATTGACACACCTCCGATAATTATAGGACTTCCGGTGCATATTACTCTTTCCTCAATCTCAAACACTTCCCAGTCCACCCATTTTCGATAGTTTTAGGACTTCCGGTGCATATTACTCCTTCCCCAATCTAAAACACTCCCTAGTCCACCCATTTCTTTAGGCCTACACACGTCCACCCATTTCACCTCGTCCCCAACCTCCTCCGGCGTCGTCAGATCCGCCGGCGGGAGCCCCCTGCTACAGCGCCCCGACCCGGCTGCCCCTCCTCCTCGAATCCTCCCCGCCGGGCCGCCGCTCCTCGACTCCTCCCCGCCCGGGCCGACCTCCTTCAGTGCCGTGCGGCAGGACGCGCCCGGGAGCAGGACTCGATCGGCCGCCCGCCTGCCCGGCCCTCTCTGCCCTCCGCCCGGCAGCAGGAGGCGCCCGCACGCCCGGCCCTCCCTTCCATTCGCTGGTAAGCTCCGCGGCCCCTGCCTCTCTTCTCCCTCATGCTCTCTCCGTGTTTATCTCTCTGGTACTATATAATTTGTATGTTTATGAGATCTCTCCGTGTTTATGAGATTGATGACATGTTTAAGAACTGGCCCTTACTAGTACTATGTACGGCCACAATGGTTGTATAAAGGCTAAGTCAAATCTTTTTCTTGCATCTCCCAGGTTACAACACTTCTGAAGTTATTTCACTTGTTTACCAGAAAGAAAACAGAGTTAAACTGCTGATTGTCAAGGTAATGGACAGTACTGTATGCTTGTTGCCGTTTAATATTTGACCGATTTCATTATTTTGCTGTTGCTTTTAGCTATTTCTTTCTTTTTCAAATATATTTTAAGCGCAGTAGGGATGAGGTAGAGAAAAACTTGTATAAATACAGGTTTAGGGAAAACTATGAAACATGGACAGAACATAGTGAGAACTGAGAAGTATGTTCCTAGCCAAGACGGATCTGCCTCTGCCACAAATTGTGCGAGGCATGATGAAATTGACCGAATGGACAATATGTTAGTTGACCTAGGTGGCAACCGTCCTCCACCAATTGATCAAGAACCAACCTCCTCTGCCAACGCTTTCTATAGGATGGTTAGCAGTACTGATAAAATTGTCCATGCGAACACAGCACACTCGCGTATTTCTGCAGTAGTCCGTTTGCTAGCAATTAAATCTCAGTATAATATGTCAATTGCAGAATAAGATGATGTGTTACAAATCATCCATGAACTTATGCCTCCGGGTGCTAACTTGTCCAAGGACTTCTACCAATCTAAGAAACTCTTAGAAGGCCTTGCTATGCCTTATGTCAAGATTGATGTGTGTAAGAATAACTGCATGTTGTACTATAATAAAGATAGTGAGCATAAAGAGAAGTGTGACATCTGCGGTACATCTCGCTACGAGGAAGATCAGAATAAAGCCGCACATAAAGTGTTGAGATACCTCCCTCTTAAAGATAGATTACAGAGGTTGTATGCACATGAGGAAACAGCAAAACATATGCAGTCGCACAGTCGTTCCAATTCTGATAAGATGGTCCACCCTATTGGTGGTGAAGCTTGGCAAGGGTGTCCGTCTTGTCATAGCTGGTGATGGTTTTGCACCATACTAGTTGAGTGCTGCTCCATATACTTGCTGACCTGTTTTTGTAGCTCCATTAAACCTTCCACCTGGTATTCTCTTGAAACCAGAGTAATTCCTTAGCCTTGTTATCCCTGGTCCTGAATATCTTGGTAAAATTTGAGTGTCCTAATGCAACCTTTAGCTGATGAACTGATGCAATTGTGGGCGGGGCTGAAGCATGGGATGCTTATCACAAGGTAAACTTTCCAATGAAAGCGGCATTTCTATGGTCAGTCCACGACTTTCCTGCCTTTGGTATGTTTGCTGGGTGGAGCACCCATGGCAAGCTAGCATGCCCTGAATGTATGACTGATTCCAAAGCATTTACTCTTCAATACGGGCGGAAGCCTTGCTAGTTTGATTGTTATAAGCTAGCATGCCTTTGGCATTTACTCTTCAATACGGCCGACTGACAAGCAAATGCGAAGTTCCCTGTCAAGCTATCCCTGTCATCTTTCCCTGAAGGGCGACCGACAGGAAATACTTACCCTGTCAGGTTCCCCCCTTTTCCTGTCTGTTTTCAGCCCACAGAAATATTTCAGATTCTGGTAGTGATCATCTTGGAAGTAAAAATGTTTTACCCTGTCATAGTTGCATACCTTAGTTGGCACTGTTTTGCCTCTTGAAATTATACTAGCTGAATGCCCGTGCCTTGCCACGTAATGAAAGGAACATTCGTAGAAAGAAATGCTTATGCACGAACAAATGACATAGCACACGCTCTCGTGGTCCTCACATACCATATGCACTCTTCAACTTCAGCCACTATGAGGTTCAACGCCTCCCTTTTGTCCACCGTCCTTTCTGCAGTGTGTTTCCTCTCTACCTCTTCAAGATATTGTTTTCATATGCCTGGTCTTTCTCTTTAGTTCTGATGACTTTTGTTAGAATAGTCTGCAAACCCTAGCATAAACCTTTTGTCCCAAAGTAATATATGAAGGAAAAATATAGTATGGATAGTCCCCAAGAATAAGTTATATGTTTCCACACTATCCATTTCCATCAGCATGTTAACAAAACGGAAATTATAAATCCTGAACGTTCAGGATTTTACCATGGCAAATCGAACCGTTTTCGATGGCAGTTTTAGTGACGCGAGGATGGCAAGTTTAGTTGACACGCAAGACAATTTTCTGGCAAAAAAATACACTGAGCACGGAGTTGCCATGCTTGCCAACTAAAATTGACATCCTCGCGTCACTAAAATTGCCATCAAAACGTTCGATTTGCCATCGTCAAATCCCAAACGTTCGGGCGTTATCGGGGTCCTAACAAAACACCCCCTCATCCCCTCCGCCCTCCCCTTTTCGCTACCACGATCGACCTTATTGTTGAATAAGCTACCTTCCTATGGCCTTCAGCAAAGGTTTCCGTCCAGTACTATGAATAGAATAATATTCTCTTGGGGATGAAGAGTTGTCCCTTTACATTGGAAAAGCATGTTACTCCTCCACCCCTATTTCCATGACCGCTTGTTTTTCTTGATTGCATTTAAGCACCGGTTTTACCAATAATATATTAATTATATGTCATAACTGTTAAAACCTGCATTTTAATATGAATCATATTTCCCTTCACTCGACCTCTAAAAAGGCCATATGATAGCTTTACAAGAAGACACATAGTTCCACATCGCATTATAAGAATGCCCCTTTAACAATGGGCATGAATCTTATGTTAAAACAAGTTAGAATCTCCCAGAAGAAAAGGAACAAGTTAAAATATTCCTTTGCAGTCCATTTCCTTCAAGAAACATTTAAATATCCTCAAGAAATGCAGAACCCCAGTAATGTTTGATACTCTAGAACTTTTCGAAGCAACCTGAACCAAACATGTACATAACATGTCTTTTTGAAGCAACCCCAGTAATGTTTCATAGATTAGTTTTAATGAAACTATTTCATAATCTAAAACATGTACATAACATGTCTGTTTCCCATTCCTTGCGAGTATTATCACTTCCTAGGCTACAAGAACCATACTC
>NC_057802.1:43362572-43365601 GCF_018294505.1 Triticum aestivum
ATAAAGAGAACAAACAACTTTGCGGAAAGAGTACATCACTAAACAAATTGAATGTCATCTTACCACATCCATCTTTTAGTGTCAGGTCTAAGTACGCGAGAGTCAATCCTGGGCACAACTCCTTTAGTTCCAAGCAAACCAAGCAGAATTAAAAACCAAGATCCAAAATTAGGGATCAACAAGCACATGTGAGGCTCCGGTTCTTACATCGATCTGCTTCTGCAAATAACACGGCGGCTTTCTTATGGGCAGTTAATGTTCAGTCATGTTCCACCACTCAGTGGCGGAGCTTGATGAAGATTGTTCAGTCATGCCCTTATTTTGGATGGGCCCTAGGCTGTCACACTCACCGCCCTTACAGGGTTCTGAAGGGCTGATGGGTTGAACTTTACCATCACTAGCACTACCGGTAAGGTGCACAGGTTGGATCTCAAGTTTTAGTTTTCTCTCTTTTTACTAGTTCGGAAACTTTGCCTTCCTAAATTGCAGGAAAGTCATCAATATAATGTATCTACAAGGAAGGTGGTGCCTCCACTCATCTTGTTGTCTCATGCTGCTACAAGCTTGCCACCATAAGACTTGTCAAGGTCCAATGGGGACGTGCCACTCAATAATATGGATGGGTCCTAGGCTGCCGCACCTTTTGCCATGGCCCAGCCCATGACAGGCAGCAGCAAAGGGTGCCTTTCCAGAGCAAGGTGGTTGAGATGGGTGTCCATGCGCCCATCCATCACTGCCCTCAACAATCTTCATCAAGCTTGGGCCGCCGCACCATTTGCCATGGTGCAGCCCATGACAGGCAGCAGCCATAAAGGACGCCTCTTCAGAAGAGCAAGGTGTTTGAGATGGGTGCCCATGCGCCCATCCATCAGTGCCCTCAACAATCTTCATCAAGCTTGGGCAGCTGCACCATTTGCCATGGTGCAGCCCATGACAGGCAGCAGCCATAAAGGGCGCCTCTTCAGGCGCCCATCCATCAGTGCCCTCAACAATCTTCATCAAGCTTGGGCAGCTGCACCATTTGCCATGGTGCAGCCCATGACAGGCAGCAGCAATAAAGGGCGCCTCTTCAGGCGCCCATCCATCAGTGCCCTCAACAATCTTCATCAAGCTTGGGCGGCTGCACCATTTGCCATGGTGCAGCCCATGACAGGCAGCAGCCATAAAAGGCGTCTCTTCAGAGCAAGGTGCTTGAGATGGGCGTCCATGCGCCCATCTATCACCACAACAGCTGCTGAGTACATCCATTCCATCCATGGTGTTTGCCCATTCTTGGCAAAGGAGGTGGAGGAGCCCACAATGTGCCCATTGTTGGCAAAAGAAGGAAGAGATGCAACTCCAATGGAGGTGGAGGAGCCCACGATGCTATATGTTGTATATTATTTATTTATTGATGCCTGGTGGTGATGTTTGGCCATTCTTGGCAAAAGAACAAGAGATGTAATTATTTGTACTCCATTTAGAGGTATATATAGATGCTGCACGTGAACGCTGAATGAAGTTACATCAGGGCTGACCCTAGGCCATGGCAAAAAGTGTGACGGCCTAGAACAAGTACCCTGGGCGATGGCAAGGAGTGTGATGGCCCACAACAAGTTGCGATGCCCAAAGTAGGGCCGACCCTAGGCCATGGCAAGAAGTGTGACGGCCCAGAATTCCTGCACGAGCCAATGTGTTGGAAGCTACCTAGAGGGCCAATCTCATTCATCCTACAGATTTTTGCTATCTTACTTCTCTTATTTGTTCTTTAATTCTGTTTGGTCATATTAATGCGTGCTATATACAAAGCAGACCAAAAAAAAGCCCCCCCCCCTCCGTGCCGCTGCCCCAGGCGAGACCAGGGGCGACCCGCCTCCTCCCAAAGCTCACTCCTCCGCCTCTCCGCTCGCCGCCGGCCCGTGTGCCACGGTGGCGGCAGGCCCCCTGCTGCCGAAGGTGCCAGGGGAGGTCCGGTCTGTTGGTGGCGCTGGGAGTCGTCGGGTGCTTCTGGGGTGGTGGCCGGCGGCTCGCCGACGCGGGATGCCGGGGCGGCGGCCCCGGGAGGTGGTGGCCACGATCTAGTGCGCGCCGATGGAGGCTGGTGGGAGCGGGCCTTGGGTGGCGCAGCGGTGGATGCGTCGTTCGCGCGGCGTGCTGGATCTCGATCCGGTTTTTGCGGGCGGGCGCCTCTGGTGCGCGGCTGCGCGGGTCCTTGTGCGGTGTGGCGGCGCCAGGTCGTCGCCGCTTTGCTCACTCGGAGCTTGGGGTGCGTGAAGGAAGCCGGGGCGGCGCCCCCGGGCTGAGGGGCACGTCGGTTTGGCCGTGGTGGTGGCCGGATTTGGCTCTGCCATCGGATCCCCGTCCGGTGGTAGCCCTGGCGTGTGCGCTGGCACGTCACTCGCGGCATGAGGTGCTGCTGTGGCTTCCGACGCGGCGGCAGCTGCACCACGAGGTGGAGCCGGTGGACGTCGATCATGGGGATTGTGTGTTGTGCAGTGCTTCGGATATGCTCGGATTCGGAGGTGTGGAGGAGCTTCGGGCGAAAGTCCAGCACTGACTTTGGGTCGGTGCCAGCAATGGCGGCGCCATGGCGTCGTTCTCCTTTTTGAAGGCGTTGTCGTGGAGCTCCATTACACGACTCTCTGGGAGAAATCCCTAGCTTCGGATGGTCGAAGCGGGCGATGACGGCGGCTACGTCGTTTCCTTCTTTGAGGCATCGCCTTGGAGAGTCAGCATACTGCAGTTTGCACAGATCTCTTCATCGTCGGGGACAGTGGACATCGGAGCGGCGGCTCCGGGTGGTTTCTGATTGTGCGTCGAGATGGCGATCTCGGGAACAATGTGAGTGGTAGCTCTATGTAGTGGGGCTCTATCTCGACATTGGTTGGTTGGCATCCTTGTCCCGCTTGGGCGGTAGGGGTGTCGGCTCGGTCGATGCGCCCCAGAGGGGGCGATCTGACTTTACGTCGGGGTGGCGGCCCCGAATGTGGTGCGACGTTCGTGGTTTGCAAGCGGTTGCCCTGAGCAGCGTGGGCTGCGGGCAGCTGGGT
>NC_057802.1:43366008-43388905 GCF_018294505.1 Triticum aestivum
GCAACAATGATGGTGGGAGCGATGTCGGCGACGCGACAATGGTTGCGGTAGTCGGCTCTTCTCCGGCGTGTTCACGGTATTGCCTCGGTTTGTTTGTTGCTGTGGAGTCGAAGTTGCGGTGGCGGGGCCCTGTGGTGTACGATGACTGACTGCAGGTGGTCTGTTCGGCGATCTTCCATGGCGCCAGCCGTGCTTGGTTTTGTTCTTCTGAGTTCTCCGTCAGAGTCGGAGCTGCGTTTGTCTGGCCGTAGGTCGACATGTCGTCAAATAGGGTGGACTTTGCCCTGTGTGTTTCAGTCTTTGGGTGTGGGCTTGGCCCTTGTTGTTCCGGTTTTCCGTAATTAACTGGGCAATTCTCTTCTGCTTAATTAATAGATGAGGCAATCTTTGCCTCCGTTTCGAAAAAATATATTAATGCGTACTGATTCTGTTATCAAGGATTCAAATATTTCTGAAAATAAGTAAATAGAAAATCCATCTCACCATTATAGCAAGTACACATGTTAGTTCTTGCTCTCTTTCAAAAATATGTGTCATTTATAGAGGAGCAAGAGCATGTCGTAATTTGTGCTCATGTATGGAAATTAGGCTATATCTTTGATTATTTTCTAATAATTTTTAGGTAAATCTAAATTTCTTAATCAAATACTGAAAATATTTTGAATAGCAAACCATAAAACCAAGCCACGATCCCTTAATGTCAGGTTCATCTCGACGAGGGCTTCATCAGATACATCTCACTTGCTTATCCTAGCAACCTTTTGCCCCTGGAATTATGCTTTTTGTTATCTCTTGAGTTACTTGTTTTCTCCAACTCTTGCCATAACTGTTTAATGGTAAATGTATGCAAAAGGGGAAAAAAATGTTATTTATATCTCATGGGCGTAAACCCCGTGGCCTGATGAGCGACATGACTGACCATGGCCTGGCGCAAATGCCATGAATCACACATAGCGAACGATGCGTAGTACTCGTCCAAGTTGCCGCTTTTTTCCAACCCCCCTCGAACTGGAGTATTTTGATCCGGCGTGGGCCAGAGTAATATGTTATTTTTTTTGTTCCTCCGCTTCTATTTTTGTTTCTCTTTTCGTCTTCCTTTTTCCTACATTTTTCAAATAACACGAAGCATTTTTTAGGAAACACAAAATTAGTTACATGAATATTTTCCCTAAAATACACAAACATTTTATATTTTATAACCTATGAATTATTATTGTATATATTGTTCAAAATTAGTTTTTAGTTCTACATACGTAAAAATAAAAAACAAGGATTATCTATTTAGTGGGCCGCATTTAAGCTAGCCCATTAGCTTAAAAACGACCTTAAAAATAGGGGTATCCTATTATATTTAAGTAATGGAAAACGATCTTGTGTGTTCTATATGATACCGTGATGGGGAATTATAAAAAATCAGGTAGGGCATCCTATATTTGAGTGTAACATTTTAGTATGGCAAACTGGTCCTCCGAGCAAGTTTTCTTTTCCATTATACTGCCTTTTCTCCTATCCCAGTGAAAGTCCTAAAAGTGCCCTAACAGTATCTCAAATGCTGGTACTATTACATAGTTACTATAGAAGCTATATATACTGCTAAGTGAATGACTGGCCATGATTGTGTTTTTTTTTCTTGACAGTTAGGATCAATAGCATGGATGCTGTAGTAGCATTCAGACATGATTCTATTGCTCATAGAGGCCATATTTGTGTCTCTGAGAAAGCTTGTTTGCTTATCAAATAGGAGTACATATTCTGCTATTGTGAGTTTGCACATTAAAATACATCGGAAGGATAAATATCAGACAAATGAGCATGAAAGTTGGCCTCCTCAAATTATTGCTCTTTAGCTCTCCCTATTAAAGATCAAAGTATCCACTTCACTAATTTAATATGATTTTGCAGGTACTTATTCTTCTCCAAGAAGGGTTACCAGGGGAGGAGGGGCATACAGAGGCAGGGCACAAATGGACACGCAAATGTATAGAGGTGAGCAAGACCACCCTGTAATATGTAAAATGCTTAGCCAAACATGTTCTCGATACCCCCCAAAATTCATAATTTGTTTTTGGCAAAATTTGATAATATTGATAGAAGGTACATCTGCCATGTATAAAGTTAGATTCTACTCGCACCCTAAAAAACCAAAAAAAAAACATATCCTGCTATGAATAATAGAGAAAGCCACTATTCAAATGAGAATTGAAATTCCTATTGTTTACAACATGGCCTTTTCTCTTTTGTTTGTCAAGAAAGGGTTAAATCTGGATACTGAAATTTCTTGCATGCTAGGCTCATAGTTCACCACGTTGTTCCGTGATTTTTGTGTGATCTTCTGAGGTTTCTAATGTACTGTGTGTTGCTAGCAACTTATGAAGGCATACTAGCTTTCCCTTGATTCCTCACATGCATGATTTCTCTTAATACAAGAATTATGTATATATTTTCACAAGCTTGTTTGCCTGTCAAATCTAAGCTTTGTTTTATCAGTCACGCCACCCAATTAATGTGAATTATAATGATTAATCACGTAAATACATATTACTGGAAAATGACTCGCTCAAAATGGTTACTTTAGGAGTTTGGTGTTTTAGCTTGTTCAACTTGCTTAAATGTACTTGCAGGTTGATTTTTCTGTAGAGTTTGTGAACTAGGACTGCACAGGACTGTACGGGCAGGTGAGCTCAACCTCCTCTCTTTTCAATATCTCTATTGTGCATGTCTATATATAATATGTTAGCGCAACATAAGTCATGAGCTGTCTAGTTTGACAATAAATGTTGTAAACAATAAATGAAAGACATTACGAAAAATGAAAAAGGCACACACTTGTCAACGATAAAGCAAAGTTTTCGTGGGTATACCTGTAAAACAGTGCTAAGACCTCACCTTTTAGAAATAATTACAATTATGAAAACATGGATCAAATTGCTGAATTGAATAAATTTGGTGCTATCATATACCCACCATGTTCACGACTAGAGGTAAGCGGAACCAAATCAGTGACGCCTGTTATAGGGTGAACCACCACCTCTGAAAATGTATTATGCGAATGTCAAGGACCTCGGTGCCCAAGACAGCCGGACCTCGACTACGTAGTTCGTAGTCTCGGTTGATAGGAACGCTAGGGTTTTTGCCTAACTGCTCAATGGCGCAGGAGATGAGATTAGGAGTAGAGGAAGAGGTAGGAAATAATGATTTATTGCTTGCCGTCAAAGGGTGCAGATTACACGATATATAAAGGCCTCATGGGCTGCTAACAAACTGGAAACTATGCCTAACAAACTACTCCTGGACTCTAGGAACCAGTGTATACGGATCAGGACTCCTTGCCCCGATCACGCCTCGCCAGCTGTGGCCGTCGGCTGCTGCTCCTGGGCGCGTGGCCCGCGCCTGTACGCAGCGCCCCACATGACATCTCTCCCCCCTCGACGAGCAGCTCGTCCTCGAGCTGAAAAGCGAGGTAGCGCTCGATGAAACTGTCAAGATCCTCCCATGTTGCCGATGATGCAGCCTCGCCCTTCCAGTGGACAAGGAGCTGGCGAACGCCACGTGCTAGGCGTGAACGAGTCACGCGATCTGGTTTCGGGACAGCCGCACCGTTGTGGATCGGAGGCAAACCCGGCGGTGCAGTTGGAGGCGTGCCGAAGAACTTCTTGAGGAGGCCCACGTGGAACACGTCATGGAGGCGCGAGCGCGCCGGAAGCTCAAGGCGGTAGGCGACGTCGTTGACGACCTCTGAGATGCGGTACGGCCCGTAGAAGCGTGGCTTGAGCTTGCCCCTGGTTGGCAAGTTGAGAGAAGACGCGGCGCGCTGGCGAAGACGAAGCCACACCCAATCGCCGACGACATGCCGAACGTCGCGATGGCGTCTGTCGTAGTAGGACTTGTAGACCGCCTGCGCCTGCTGTAGACGATAGCGGACGTCAGCGAGTAGCTCGTCGCGCTCCGCCATGCTCTTGGCCACGGCCGCCACCCTCGTGTCGCCTGGCTCGTAAGAGCGAATAGTGGGAGGGTCGCGGCCATACACGAGCTTGAACGGAGTTTCTTGGGTCGCTGTCTGGTAGGCGGTGTTGTAGATGTACTCGGCCCAGGGAAGCCACCGTAGCCACTGCCGCGGACGATCCCCTGTGAGGCAATGCAGGTACATAACAATGATCTTGTTAGCAGCCTCCGTTTGGCCATCCGATTGAGGATGAAACGCCGACGTCATGTGCAGCTTCGTCCCGGTGAGACGCATGAGCTCTCGCCAAAAAACCGAGGTGAAGACGGGGTCGCGGTCAGAGACCATGGACTGCGGAACGCCATGGAGGCGCACGATCTCGGCGAAGAACACCTGCGCCACCGACTCCGCCGTGTACGGGTGGGCCAACGCCACGAAGTGGCAGTACTTGGTGAAGCGATCCACCACGGTGAGGATGACGGACTTCCCGCCCACGCGAGGGAGCGCTTCCACGAAGTCGATGCCGACGTCAGTCCACACGCCCGTGGGCACCGGCAACGGAAGCAGCAGACCGGTGGGGTGCAAGTGCTCGGACTTGTACCTCTGGCAAGTACCGCAGGCGCGGACGTACTCTTGCACCGTCTTGCGAAGGTTAGGCGCGTGGAAGTCGCGGCGGAGACGATGCAGCGTGCGCAGGACGCCTTCGTGCCCGTCGTCGTGCACTGCGGTGAGGAGCTCCTGGAGTAGTGGGGACGACGGCGGAATGTAGAGGCGGACGTTGAAAGTGACGAGGCCGTCGGAGAGCGACCACGGCAGCTGCCGCGTGCCCGCCGTGATATCCTCGCGCAGCGCGACGAGCGCCGGGTCGGTTGACGTAGCTTGCCGTAGGCGATCGATGAAGTCGAAGCGAGGACCCGATATCGCCATGACCGTCGTCTCCTCCGTGTCGCGGCGGGAAAGGGCGTCCGCCACCGTGTTTGTACTACCTGCCTTGTACTCCACGGTGAAGTCGAACCCCAGTAGTTTGCCGACCCAATGGTGCTGCGGAATGGTTGCCAAACGCTGGTCAAGGAGGAATTTGAGACTGTAGTGATCAGTTTTTACCACAAATTGGCGGCCCCAGAGGTATGGTCTCCAATGACGAATAGCGAGCACCAGGCCGATGAGTTCCCGTTCATATGCTGCCAGGGAACGGTGACGAGGCGCGGCCGGCCGGCTAAAGAAAGCCACCGGGTGCTGGTCCTGGAGAAGGACGGCCCCGAAGCCGTACGTAGAGGCGTCACACTCGACGATGAACGGCCGTGTGAAGTCCGGAAACGCGAGGACGGGAGCCATGGTGACCGCCGTCTTGAGGGCGGTAAAAGCTGCTGCCGCCTCCGGCGACCAGGAGAAGCCGTCCTTGCGAAGGAGGGCCGTTAGGGGCGCGGCGACCACGCCAAACTCCTTGACAAACTTGCGGTAGTACCCCGCAAGGCCGAGGAACCCCCGGACCGCGCGCGCCGAGCGTGGCTGCGGCCAGTCGGCCACTGCCTGCACCTTTTCCGGGTCCATGGCCACTCTTGCAGCTGAGATGGTGTGACCCAGGTAGGAGATCGACTCGACGGCGAACGCGCATTTGGATCGCTTGACGAAGAGCCGGTGCTGGTGCAGGACGGTGAAGACAGTGCGCACATGTCGGAGATGGTCGGCCCACGTCTCGCTGAAAATGAGGATGTCGTCGAAGAAGACGAGAACGAAACGGCGCAGGTACGGCCGCAGCAGATCGTTCATGAGTGCCTGGAACGTCGCCGGCGCGTTGCAGAGGCCGAACGGCATCACCAGGAACTCGTAGAGGCCGTCGTGGGTGCGGAAGGCGGTCTTTGGGATGTCCTCTGCGCGCATCCGCACCTGGTGGTAGCCGGAGCGCAAGTCGAGCTTGGTGAAGAAACGAGCGCGCCGGAGCTCGTCGAGGAGTTCGTCCACCACCGGGATCGGAAACGCATCCTTGACGGTGATGGCGTTCAGGGCGCGGTAGTCGATGCAGAAGCGCCAGGACCCGTCGGGCTTGCGGACCAGCAGTACCGGCGAGGAGAATGCGGAACAACTCGCTCGGATGATGCCCTGGGCGAGCATGGCGGCGCACTGACGCTCCAGCTCGTCCTTGTGCGCGACCGGGTAGCGATACGGACGGACGGCCACCGGAGCGGAACCGGGCAGCAGGGTGATGCCGTGGTCGCAGCCACGGGGTGGTGGCATGCCGGAGGGTTCGGCGAAGATGCCGTCGAACTCGGTGATGATGGCGTCGAGGAAGTCACGGCCGCTGCATGATTTCAGGGCTGGTCCAGCCGGTCCTGCAATGCCGCGCCAGCACACCCGATGGCCCTCCCGCCAGAACGTCATGGAGAGGGTGCGGAAATCCCACAGGATCGGTCCAAGCGTCGCAAGCCACTGCGTGCCCAGGACGACGTCGTAGCCCGCGAGCGGCAAGGCGAGGAAATCCTCCGAGAACGCCTCTTGGTCGATGTGGAAGGACACGGCGCGGTATGCGCCCTGGCACGGAACGCGCTCGCCGTTGGCCACCGTTACGCGCATCTTCTCAGGGGTGCGGGATGGCAGTGTAGCACCGGCAGCCGCCTCCTCGGCGATGAAGTTGTGGGTGGAGCCGGAGTCGATCAGGGCGAGGAGGGAGACACCCCCGAGTGTGATATGCATCTGCATGGTCTCGCTCGTGCGCACGCCGGAGATTGCGTGGAGCGAGATCCGAGGGTCGGCCGGCGAGGCATCAGCGATGGTGGAGGCCGCGTTGTCGTCGTCGTCTGGCGCCAGGTCGAGGAGAAAGATGCGCTGACACATGCGGTTGTGGCCCCTGCCAAACTTCTCATTACAATTGAAGCAGAGGCCCAGGCGACGGCGTTCCTCCATCTCCGCCTGTGACAGGCGTTTGATTTGGCGCCCTTCCGGCAGAACGGGGGCAGGCTGGGGTGCGGCTGGTGGTGCCGGTGCGGGGGGCACGAGGCGTGGTACGGGCGCCGGCAGGATGCCCTTCTGCTGAAAACGAACCGGTGGCGCGGAGGCGAGCGCGCACTGGTCGCGCAGCTCCAACTTGCGGGCGAGACTCATGGCGACGGCGAGGGACTGCGGGTTGTGGATCTCCACGTCGAGGCTGAGGGGTGGCTGGAGTCCCGCGGTGAAGATCTGAACCTTCTGTGTCTCCGATAAGAAGCCTGCCCGGGGAAGGAGCGCCTCAAACCGCTCCTGGAAGTCGACGACGTACGTCGTGCGCTTGCATGCCATCAGTTCGCCCAGCGGGTTAGCGCGCAGAGGTGGCCCGAAGCGGAGATTGAGCAGCTCGGTGAAGCGGCGCCACGGAGGTGTGCCCTCGTCGCGCTGGACCTGCATATACCACAATTGGGCAGTACCCTCGAGATTGTATGACGCCATCCACACTTTCTCCTCCTCGGCGATCCGTTGTTGATGGAAGAAGGACTCGCATCTGTTGATGAATGCGAGAGGGTCGGACTTGCCGTCGAACTTGGGGAAGTCCATCTTCTGAAACCGGGGTGGTCGATCGTTGTGGTGCTGCCCATCGTGGGCCCCGTCAGCGCCCGACGAGGAGGCGGACTTCTCCTTCTGCAGTGCGGCGACGGACGTCTGCAGGGACGCCACCGTTGCAGTCAAGGCCTCGATCATCTTGGCCAAATCAGCGGTGGTTGGTTCTGCCATGGCGGAAGTAACCGAGGCGACGGCGGATGGTGGCGATGGAGGTGGGCTTGGCGCGGACGCAGGGGTGGAGGCGGGCTGCGGAGGCGTGGACGAGGAAGAGGAACGCCTGGAACCCGATACCAAGTTGTCAAGGACCTCGGTGCCCAAGACAGCCGGACCTCGACTACGTAGTTCGTAGTCTCGGTTGATAGGAGCGCTAGGGTTTTTGCCTAACTGCTCAATGGCGCAGGAGATGAGATTAGGAGTAGAGGAAGAGGTAGGAAATAATGATTTATTGCTTGCCGTCAAAGGGTGCAGATTACACGATATATAAAGGCCTCATGGGCTGCTAACAAACTGGAAACTATGCCTAACAAACTACTCCTGGACTCTAGGAACCAATGTATACGGATCAGGACTCCTTGCCCCGATCACGCCTCGCCAGCTGTGGCCGTCGGCTGCTGCTCCTGGGCGTGTGGCCCGCCCCTGTACGCAGCGCCCCACATGACAGCGAAAATGATTCCCTCAATCAAATTGGCTAGTTGAAGTTAGAGTTTGATGTTTTAGTTTGTTTGACTTTAAATTGGCCAGTGGGCCGCATTTAAGCCAGCCCATTAGCTTAAAAATTATCTTAAATAGGGGTATCCTATATTTAAGTAAAGGTACTGTGATGGAGAATTATAAAAAATTAAGTAGGGCATCCTATATTTGAGTGTAAAATTTTAGTATGGCAAACTGGTCCTCCGAGCAAGTTTTCTTTTCCATTATACTGCCTTTTCTCCTATCCCAGTGAAAGTCCTAAAAGTGCCCTAACAGTATCTCAAATGCTGGTACTATTACATAGTTACTATATAAGCTATATATACTGGTAAGTTAATGACTGGCCATGATTGCGGTTTTTTTTCTTGACAGTTAGGATCAATAGCATGGATGCTGTAGTAGCATTCAGACATGATTCTATTGCTCATAGAGGCCATATTTGTGTCTCTGAGAAAGCTTGTTTGCTTATCAAATAGGAGTACATATTCTGCTATTGTGAGTTTGCACATTAAAACACATTGGAAGGATAAATATCAGACAAATGAGCATGAAAGTTGGCCTCCTCAAATTATTGCTCTTTAGCTCTCCCTATTAAAGATCAAAGTATCCACTTCACTAATTTAATATGATTTTGCAGGTACTTATTCTTCTCCAAGAAGGGTTACCAGGGGAGGAGGGGCATACAGAGGCAGGGCACAAATGGACACGCAAATGTATAGAGGTGAGCAAGACCACCCTGTAATATGTAAAATGCTTAGCCAAACATGTTCTCGATACCCCCCAAAATTCAGAATTTGTTTTTGGCAAAATAGAAGGTACATCTGTCATGTATAAAGTTAGATTCAACTCACACCCTAAAAAACCAAATAATAATAATAATAATACATATCCTGCTATGAAATAGAGAAAGTCACTATTCACACGAGACTTGAAATTCCTACTGTCTACAACATGGCCTTTTCTCTTTTGTTTTTCAAATTTTTTTTGAGGAAAAGAGTGATACAGATCACTCAGATGGCACATTACAATCAGTAATTAGGATATCCCTAATCACTTCTGGCACAGCAGCCACCATATACATGTCTCCACCTCCACCTCCAGCATAGCTTGCGCCTCTGCTTCCTCCAGTGTCACACTCGAATTGACCTGCCTTGCCAATGAGAAAAAACGGCTGCCCCCTGCGGTCTCTTGCAATAGCCCCAGCAGGCAGCAGTACTCACCCCGGAGTCAGCCGAGTAACCAGCGTCGGTATTTAACTTCACCCAACCATCCTCAGGGGGAATCCATCTAGTAATATTGTGTGTGGAAGCTTTTGCAGTCTGTACTGACGGAGATTGCTTGTTCTCCTGGTGCCGATCATCTGGGAAACAGGGGGTAGAACCACTGTTGCACAGCCTCTTTCCCTGAACCTGCTAGCGAACCATGGCCACCAACACCAAGTTCAGCAACATGTTGCTCCAGAAACGCTGCCGATTGGCCTACTGTCTCTTTCCCCGACTTAAAAATGCAGTCATTTCTCAGGTGCCAACAACGCCAGAGAAGAAGTAGAATTTTTGCCCGGGTTTCAGTGCTGCATGTAGAAAACAGATTCTGCAGCCAATCCTCTCCGACTCCTGGAATATATTTTCACCTGGGAGCTCCCACAGTGCTCTCATTTCATTCCTTAAGGCCTTGCATTTTGTGCATGCCACCACAGCATGAAATTCATTTTCCTCCACACAGCCGCAAATACTACAAACGCTGCTGATCTCCAGCGAGCGCTTCCACCTATTCTTCTTTGTAGCCAGTGTGCCTGTAGCGACCCTCCAGCCGAATACTCCAACTCTTGCAGGAACTTTGGACTTCCAAATAATGTCCCAAATACTTCAGTCATACGGCTCGTTAGACGAACAAGAAGCACGAGTTTCACTTTGAGATTTGAGAGAGTATGCCAATTTGTAGGCGCTCTTAACAGTAAACATACCTGTCTTTTCATAGTTCCAAGCCAGACAATCCTCCACATTTGCCCTTGGAATTTTAATGTTACATATTGCCTCCGCATCAAACGTAGAAGATCTGGTTAATTTCTTGCATCTTTTGTTTTACAAGAAAGGATTAAATCTGGATACTGAAATTTCTTGCATGCTAGGCTCATAGTTCACCATGTTGTTCCGTGATTTTTGTGTGACCTTCTGAGGTTTCTAATGTACTGTGTGTTGCTAGCAACTTATGAAGGCGTACTAGCTTTCCCTTGATTCCTAACATGCATGATTTCTCTTAATACAAGAATTATGTATATATTTTCACAAGCTTGTTTGCCTGTCAAATCTAAGCTTTGTTTTATCAGTCACTCCACCCAATTAATGTGAATTATAATGATTAATCACGTAAATACATATTACTGGAAAATGACTCGCTCAAAATGGTTACTTGAGGAGTTTGGTGTTTTAGCTTGTTCAACTTGCTTAAATGTACTTGCAGGTTGATTTTTCTGCAGAGTTTGTGAACTAGGACTGCACAGGACTGTACGGGCAGGTGAGCTCAACCTCCTCTCTTTTCATTATCTCTATTGTGCATGTCTATATATAATATGTTAGCGCAACATAAGTCATGAGCTGTCTAGTGAATTAGTTGATAATAAATGTTGGAAACAATAAATGAGACATTACGAAAAATGAAAAAGGTACACACTTGTCAACGATAAAGCAAAGTTTTCGTGGGTATACCTGTAAAACAGCTCTAAGACCTCTTCTTATAGAAATAATTACAATTATAAAAACACGGTTCAAATTGCTGAATTGAATAAATTTGGTGCTATCATATACCCACCAAGTTCACGACTAGAGGTAAGCGGAACCAAATCAGTGACACCTGTTATAGGGTGAACCACCACCTCTGAAAATGTATTATGCGAAAATGATTCCCTCAATCAAATTGGCTAGCTGAAGTTAGAGTTTGATGTTTTAGTTTGTTTGACTTTAAATTGGCTAGTGGGCCGCATTTAAGCCAGCCCATTAGCTTAAAAACGATCTTAAATAGGGGTATCGTATATTTAAGTAAAGGTAAACGATCTTGTGTGTTCTATATGATACTGTGATGGAGAATTATAAAAAGATTAAGTAGGGCATCCTATATTTGAGTGTAAAATTTTAGTATGGCAAACTGGGCCTCCGAGCAAGTTTTCTTTTCCATTATACTGCCTTTTCTCCTATCCCAGTGAAAGTCCTAAAAGTGCCCTAATAGTATCTCAAATGCTGGTACTATTACATAGTTACTATATAAGCTATATATACTGCTAAGTGAATGACTGGCCATGATTGTGTTTTTTTTTCTTGACAGTTAGGATCAATAGCATGGATGCTGTAGTAACATTCAGACATGATTCTATTGCTCCTAGATGCCATATTTGTGTCTCTGAGAAGGCTTGTTTGCTTATCAAATAGGAGTACATATTCTGCTATTGTGAGATTGCACATTAAAACACATTGGAAGGATAAATATCAGACAAATGAGCATGAAAATTGGCCTACTCAAATCATTGCTCTTTAGCTCTCCCTATTAAAGATCAAAGTATCCAGTTCACTAATTTAATATGATTTTGCAGGTACTTATTCTTCTCCAAGAAGGGGGGTTACCAGGGGAGGAGGGGCATACAGAGGCAGGGCACAAATGGACATGCAAATGTATAGAGGTGAGCAAGACCACCCTGTAATATGTAAAATGCTTAGCCAAACATGTTCTCGATACCCCCCAAAATTCATAATTTGTTTTTGGCAAAATTTGATAATATTGATAGAAGGTACATCTGTCATGTATAAAGTTAGATTCAACTCACACCCTAAAAAACCAACCTGCAAATACATAAGCAAGTTGAACAAGCTAAAACACCAAACTCCTACAGAATCTGTCTTCTGGTCATCCAAGTCCCAGTAGTGTTTCTTTAGGATTGTTTTTTGCCTCTTAAATAGCCAAGAATATTGTTTCTGGAAGAGTGGAGTTACATGTAGTGTGATCATGTTGTTCACTGAACTGAATATTGTGCAAACTGCCAGTTTAACTAGCTCATTTAGAATCTATTTGAATAAAACTGAGAAGCGGCATACGGGAATGACTGAAAATCTCATTTTTACAAGATTACTAGCTACATTTGTTGAGTTCATGTTTGTGCTTAGGGTGTAGAGTCGTAGAGAAATGATTATGTAAATAAGGCTAAATTTCAGTTCTTGCTTCTTGAACTGCATCACTTTTCATATGTCACTAACTTGCTGCTCATCTATCCTTTTCAGGTCACGCCGTCGTGGCTGCACTGGTTCTCCTTACCACCGTCACTGCAGCAAGCCCAACTGGCTACTGGGGTTACCTCTGTGATGGTGGGAACTACAGTGCGCCCAGCAAGTACCAGCAGAACCTTGAACAGCTCTCCGCCACGCTGCCTGAAGCAGTCGCCTCCTCCCCCTCTTTGTTCCACACGCAGGCAGTTGGCTCCAGCCAAGATAGAGCATATGCTCTGGCAAGATGCCGCGGCGACACAGAGGCCGACGACTGCAAGAGGTGCCTTACACAGGCCTTCAAGGATGTCCGGGCTGTTTGCACGTTCAGGAAGGGTATTTCCATCTACTACGACACGTGCAGCCTCTGGTTCGCTGAGAAGATCAAAATTCATCTTGGAGATTTGCAGTCAGTTCTTAGGGCGGATGGTCCCCCTATACCTACCCAATGCAAGGCCTTCCAGAACGATGCCAGTACACTTATCGCAGATGTGGCGAGGAAGGCATCATATTCTTCTCAAAGACATGCCACGGGAGAAAAGGGTCGTGATGAGCGTGCCTGCAACTACACACTATACACTCTTGCTGACTGTCTACCTGGAATTTCAGCTGCTCAGTGTCAGGTCTGTTTGGAAGATCTAACCTCTACACCAGGCCTGAGTGGTGGGCAAATGGGTGAGCGAAAGGCTACCCTATTGTGCAGTTACCGTTTGGAGCCTTATCAGTTCTTCAGGGATACAAAAGGTGAGTTACCATGAGATGCAGAATTGAATGCTTCTTCTGTTGGTCATATGCTTTCCTTGAATAATGTGTCAACTACATACAGGAGGACACACGAACAAGACTCTTTGGATCGTGGTGGTCATAGCCGGAGGCGCAGTGCTACTGGCAATCGCCTTGCTACTTTGGTGGTGGTTTCTGGTAAGTTTTCCCCGATTCTCAATAATCCAACTAATGATGTATTGTATCTCACCCTGGACACCCTTTGCTCAATTTAGTACATGTACAATGTTAATATCACACACTCCCCCTCAAGATATAATCATGCCCATCTTGCTACAAATGGTGGCTAGGTTATCACCCCAGCCATCTGTCAGGAACCGAACTGTAATCGAGCTAATCTACCACTCAATTGTCACAAATTCAGAGAAGATTTGGGGAATTTCGGCTAGGGTTTATACTGCTTAAAATGGGGAAAGTAGCTCAGCACGCCACTGGGAAAAGTAGCTCAGCACGCCACAGGTGGCTAGGGTATACACCCAGATACATCAATCATGTCCAGAATGGAGAGGAACGAGTTGGCTTTATAGCCATTACAGCAAGAATGCAGCGAAGGAAATAAAACAGAGCATATGCCGCTCTGGAAAGTAAACAGTGACAGGGGCGAGACTCGTAGCCGTTAGATTGAAGATCGACGAGCGACTGCAATCAGCCGTTGGCGAACCGTTATCCTGACGAGCGAGCCACAGGATGATGCATCGATGGCTGAGAATGAATCTGGCACGCAGAAACAGGGGATATTCTGTAGTGTTTCTTCAGATAGCAGCAAACAGCATGACAATTCCCCCCGATTAAGACTGAGCTTGTCCTCAAGCTTGAAATGATGGGAACACCTTTTGAATGAACGCCGAGTCCTCCCAGGTAGCAGCTACAAGGGGCAGGTTAACCCATTTAACAAGCCATCTGACTACTGGTGTACTTATGTTGCCTTGTGGTCTGGGGATGAGTTTTCTGTCCAAAACTGCTTCAGGTTCCATTCGAATCATACCATCTGATCCTACCAAGGGCAGGTGCTTGGAGGGAACCACCAGAGGACCAATATGCTTCTTGAGCTGGCTCACATGAAAGGTGTGGTGCAATTGGCAGCCTTCTGGTAGGAGCAATTTATAAGCAACCTTGCCAATCTTCTGAAGAATTTTGAGGGGACCATAAAACTTGGAGTGCAGTTTGAGGTGCCTGTGCAAGCTTAGGGATGTATGCCTATAAGGCTGTAACTTCAAATATACCATATCTCCCACAGAGAAGTCCCTTTCTTTCCTTCTTTTGTCAGCATAGTGTTTCATCCTAGCTTGTGCTTTGAGGAGATTTTGTTTGATAACTTCGAGGGCCCCTTCCCTGTTCTGAAGAAGATTGTCACTGTCCTCACAGATAGTGTCAGGGAGGGCTGATTCTGCAAATCATGGGGGGAGGGAATCCATATAAGGCCTGGAAGGGTGTCATTTGCAATGCAGTGTGGAAACTGGTGCTGTACCACCATTCAGCCAAGGATAACCACCCATGTCACTTTTTAGGCTGTTAAAAACACATGCATCTGAGATAATTTTCCAGGCATTGGTTTACTCTTTCCGTTTATCCATCCGATTGTGGGTGGTAGCTTGTGCTCATGTGCAGCTTGATCTTGAGGGACTTGAACAATTGCTGCCACAAGTGACTAGTGAAGATTTTATCCCTGTCAGTTACAATGACCAAGGGCATGCCATGCAACTTGAAAACTGTATCAGAGAAGGCTCTTGCCACAGATTGCACTGTGATGGGGTGTTTCATGGCTATAAAGTGTGGATACTTGGTGAACCTGTCCACAACCACTAATATTAGATCTTTGTTCTCAGATAGGGGCAATCCTTCCACAAAGTTCATGCTGATGTGTGCCCATGCGAAATCAGGAACAGGCAGGGGTTTTAGGAGACCAGGGTAAGGGGAGTGCTCTGCTTTGTTGAGCTGACAGACTGGGCATTCCTTGACAAAGGTAATTACATCTTGTTTGAGGCCTTGCCAATGAAAGACAAGTTTGACCCGTTGGTAGGTGGCTCTTTCACCAGAATGGGCTCCTAATTCCGAAGCATGAAAGGTTTTTAAAATGTCTGTTCTGAGGGAAGTTGATGTGCCAACCACAACTTTGTTATGGAATCTCAATATGCCATTTTTGTAGGAGTAAGAGCTTGGACTGTCTTTACTGACAGCACATTCAGCTATGAGTTCCTGCACCCTTGTGTCAGACTTGTAGCTCTTGACTACCTCTTTTATCCAAGTAGGAGTGTTGGTACTCGTGAGCATGGACACCATGTATTTGACTCTGGATAAAGCATCAGCAGCTTTATTTTCTTTCCCCTTCTTGTATTCTACTGTGAAATTGTATCCCAAAAGCTTGAGCAGTAATTTATGTTGTATGCCTTCAGTCAACTTTTGCTCCTGAATGTATTTGAGGCTCTCTCGGTCTGTTCTAATCACTAGAGAAGTTGCTAAGTAGTGCTTCCACTTCTTTACTACTTCAATAATTGCTAAAGCTTCCTTGTCATATGTAGACATGGCTGCTGCTTTTGGTCCAATAGTTCTGCTGAAATAGGAAACGGGCCTCCCCTCTTGCATTAAGACAGCTCCTAGTCCATAGCCACAAGCATCTGCCTCCAAAATGAAGGGCTTAGTGAAGTCAGGTAGGGCTAGGAAAGGTGCATCTGTTAACTTGTCCTTAAGTGTGAGGAATGCTTGCTCTTGTTGTTCTTGCCAAACAAATGCATCCTTCTTCAAGCAGTCAAACAGGGGTCTGCAAATAAGGCCATATCCCTGGATAAACCTTCTGTAATACCCACTTAGTCCAAGGAAGCTTCTGAGCTCAGTGACATTTGTGGGTGCTGGCCATGCTTGAATTGCTGTGATCTTTGCAGGGTCAGTGGCTACTCCATCCTTGCTGATAACATGGCCTAGATATTCTACTTTAGATTGACCAAAGGAGCACTTGTCCAGTTTGGCATACAGTTGGTTTTCTTGGAGTGTAGCAAATACTTTGGACAAGTGGACTTTGTGTTCTAGGGTCTGACTGAACACTGGGATGTCGTCAAAGAACACTACCACAAATTTGAAAGGACCAAACAGCAAGTTCATGAGAGCTTGAAATGTTGGAGGGCCATTTGAAAGGCCAAAAGACAGTACTAGAAATTCAAAGTGCCCCTGAAGTGTGGAGAAAGCAGTTTTGTGGATATCGTCCTCTGCCATTCTAATTTGGTGATAGCCACTTCTGAGATCAATCTTGGAGAAAATCTGAGCTCCCTTTAGCTAATCTAGGAGATCTTCTATCATAGGTATTGGGTACTTGTTTTTAATTGTGATGGAGTTCAACTTCCTATAATCAATGCATAGTCTCCATGAACCATCCTTCTTTTTCACTAAGAGAAGAGGAGAAGAAAATAGGCTGGTACCTGGGCCTAATGAGGCCAGCTTTTAGGAGGTCCTGGATGATTTTCTCAAGTACCTCTTTTTGGTGGTGAGGAACTCTGTAAGGTCTCTGGTTTACAACCTTTGTTCCTTCAACCAATGGAATTCTATGATCACAGGACCTGCTAGGGGGTAAGCCAGTAGGGGAAGAGAAGATTTTCTCATATTTCTGGAGTACTGGTTGGAGCTCTTGAGGTACTTGCTGGGCTGCTGCAATTGGTTCAGAGCAGGCAGTAGTAAACAAGAAGAAACCACAAACTGGTCCATGACCTTATCAGCAGTGTCTACAATCTCAGGAGGTCTTTCCCAGGGTACAGTCTCATCCACAAAGGCCACTAGTGTCTTCTGTGGTGTTGTAATCCGTATTTCCATTAAGATGAAATCCATTTGTAAAGGGCTATGTTTCCTCAGCCAATCCACCCCTAAGATCATGTCATACCCTTAAGATTCAGAACCCTGAAAGTGTCTGTAAACTGATGACCTTGTATGGTATATGGACAGTTGTGGGCTGTGAAATCACTCCATAGGACCCCTCCACTGGCCACAACTACTTTAATCTTGGGTGTATCGATGATGAGGGAACCACAGGATGATGCATCGATGGCTGAGAATGAATCTGGCACGCAGAAACAGGGGATATTCTGTAGTGTTTCTTCAGATAGCAGCAAACAGCATGACACCATCATTGCTGCCAAAGCTGCTTTTGCCAAGCCATTCTTCATGGAGGTATTCCTCTTGGTTGTCTGGTGCATTTGGAAGCAGAAGGAATAGAAAGATTTTTGAGAATACTAACCCTGGTTTCTCCTCTTTAAAAAGGAATGTACATCTTTATCTTTTAGGCTCTCCTCTGAGCTTGCTGCTCCTCTTGGCTGCTGGCTCAACTCTCTGGCCTAGGCCCTTGTACAACCCCTTTCTTTATCTTTGTATATACTTGTACGAAGTGGCCCAAGATCTTTCACTTCAAATGTTTTCCCCAATCTCTCCTTGAGGTATTTAATTTCTTCAACATCATCATCAGTTACCATTATATCATCAACATACACCACCAGGATAGCAGGGGGTATCAGGTGGAAACACACTATCTTCTGAAAATCTGCAAATTTTTGTTGTGGTCAATTTGATGTCATCTCAGCCCCCTCCCAGTCATTTTGCAGAAAACTACCTGCAAACCACATTCTGCAGTTTGCAAAGAACCCCTTCTTAAATGTCTGTCCTCAAAATTCAGCCCGCTGGTACACTTTGTGGATGCATGGTCCTGGACCTTCCCGGGCCTGTGCCATTTGGGCCTGTCAGAGATTTCCATCAAAAGTAGCACTAGTGTTGTTAGCTGACAGTCAACAAGTTTTCTATTTGAGGACAACTGAAATATTTAACTATCCAATTCTTTTCGAGCAATGCATTTGGTTACAACCCATTCATTTTGAAAACTGCAACACTGATTATGCTGGAACATATATCTATATCTATAAAAATAACCAAAATTTGGGGTATGGGTATTGGTAGGAGCTAGGACCCTACCGGGTCTAGGGTGGAGGTTGTAGGGGAAGGAGGGTGCTGGACGTGGCGGAGCTCGCGGTCGCGGGCGACAGGGCGCCGTCGTGCGCGAGGGAGGAGGCGGCGGCGCAAAGAGCAGGAGGCGGCTAGGGTTAGGGTCCGGCTCCTCTGGGAGCCGGGCAATAGAATTATTCTTATTGCTTCCTCATGAACGAGTCTTACAACTAGTATATATAACCACAATGGAAAATAAAATAGATAACTTGCGGGCTAAGCCCCTAACTAAATCTGCCCAGTGGGCCTCCTATGGGCATAAGTCTGCCCGGTCATAACATCTCTCCCCGCCTGCGCAAACAGCTCGTCCTCGAGCTGAAAGTCGGGGTAGTGTTGGCGGAACTCGTCGCGCTGCTCCCAAGTAGCATCCTCCTCTGGGAGGCCAGCCCACTGAATCAACACATACCACACCCCGCGACGAAGCTGCGCCTTCAAGACCTTCTCCGGCTCCGGAAGGAGGCGCCCGCCGAAGGTCGGAGAAAGCGCCGGAGGGGCCGCAGGTGGCTCCCCACGGAAGGGCTTCAGCAGCCCCACATGGAAGACGTCGTGGATGTGGGCACCCGCCGGAAGTTGAAGACGGTAGGCCACCTTCCCGATGCGCTCCAAAACAGCAAAGGGCCCGGCGTAGCGAGGGCCCAGCTTGCGCTTCGCGCGTGGGTCCAGCGACTGCGTAGAGCGATGAAGGAGACGCAGCCAAACCCAATCACCCACCGCGAACTCCGCCTCGCGATGGTGGTCGTCGTAGTAGTGCTTGGCCAGCTGCTGGGCCTGAAGGAGGCGTTGCCGGACCTCGGCCAGCATCTCGTCACGGCGCCGCATGAGATCACCGGCCACCTCTGTCCGAGCCGTCGCCGGATCAACCGGCAGTATGGGCGGGGGCGGCCAGCCGTAGACCACCTCAAATGGAGTGGCGCGCATGGCAGAGTGATAGGAGATGTTGTAGCAGTACTCCGCCCACGAGAGCCAATCCACCCAAGCGCGAGGATGATCACCTGTGACACAACGCAAATACATGGCAATCACCTTGTTGACAACCTCAGATTGGTCGTCCGTCTGAGGATGGAAGGCCGTGCTCAGGCGGAGCTTCACATCCGCCAACCGGAAGAGATCGCGCCAGACATGGCCGGTGAACACCAGGTCCCGATTGCTGACGATCGAAGAGGTAAACCCGTGGAGGCGGACGATACCGTCAAAGAAGGCACGAGCCACAGATGCAGCAGTGTAGGGATGACCGAGCGCGATGAAGTGAGCATACTTGGAGAAGCGGTCGACCACCGTGAGAATGACCGATTTGCCGCCCACCTTGGGGAGGCCCTTAATGAAGTCCATGGAGATATCCGCCCAGACCTGAGACGGCACCTCCAAGGGCTGGAGCAGACCAGCCGGACGGAGTGTCTCTGTCTTGTTACACTGGCACGTCACACAAGACCGGACCCAGTCACGGACCAGGGCCCGATCACCTGGGATGTAGAAGTCGGCGCGGAGACGATGGAGGGTTTTCTGCACACCCTCATGGCCCGCTGAGTGGGCCAGCAGCAGCACCTGGTGATGGAGATCCTCGTGCGCCGGCACGAAGACACGGCGCCCATGAAGGAGCAATCCGTCGGCAAGGCGCCACGACTCCTCTAGCTCACCCGCAGCCAGTTGCTGCTGAAGGAGGAGGGCGTCTGGCGCGGCGGCTGTCACCCGGCGGATGTCGGTGAAGAGAGCGAACGTAGGCCCCGAGCGTATGCAGAGTGCCGCCCCTTCGGAGTCGCCCCCGGTAGTGTCGTGGTTGGCGTCGCGGCGAGACAGGGCGTCGGCCACGGTGTTAAGGCGGCCCAGGCGGTACTCGACGGTGAAGTCGAAGCCGAAGAGCTTGCTGATCCACTGGTGATGCGGCACGGTCGAGAGCCTCTGGTCCAACAAGAACTTGAGGCTGTAGTGGTCCGTGCGAATCCGGAAAGACCGACCCCACAGATAGGGCCGCCAATGGCGCACTGCCCGCACCAATCCAATGAGCTCTCGCTCATACGCCGCGAGCTTAAGATGGCGCGCGGCGAAGGGCCTGCTGAAGAATGCGAGGGGTCCATCGCCCTGATGAAGGACGACACCGAACCCTGCACCGGAAGCGTCGCAGTCCACAATGAATGGCCGGTCAAAGTCCGGCATCTGAAGGACGGGCCCTGTCGTGAGGGCCCCCTTGAGGGCCTCGAACACCACGGTCGCCTCCTCATCCCAGGCAAAGGCGTCGCGACGGAGCAGGCGCGTGAGTGGAGACGCGATGAGGCCGAACTCCCGGATAAATTTCCGGAAGTAGCCCGCGAGGCCCAGAAACCCGCGAAGAGCCCGCGGTGAATGCGGGTTCGGCCAGGCGGCGATGGCCGCCACCTTGTCGGCGTCCATGGCCACCCCCTCGGCCGAGATGACACGGCCGAGGTAGGCGACGGAAGGCGTCCCGAATGAGCACTTCGAGCGCTTAAGGTGAAGATGCGCTCGAAGCTCGTTGAAGACGATGGCGACATGCTGAAGGTGCTCCGCCCACGAGGCACTGTAGATAAGAATATCATCAAAGAAAACGAGCACAAACCGGCGCAAGTAAGGGCGGAGGACATCGTTCATCAGAGCCTGAAAAGTCGCCGGGTGCATTGGAGAGACCAAACGGCATGACCAAGAACTCGAAGTGGCCGTGATGAGTCCGAAACGCCGTCTTGGCGATATCATCCGGGTGCATGCGCACCTGGTGGTAACCCGACCGGAGATCGAGTTTGGTGAAGAAGCGCGCCGCATGTAGCTCATCCAGGAGCTCATCGACCACCGGAATAGGAAACCTGTCCTTAAGTGTCAGTGCATTGAGGGCGCGGTAGTCGATGCAGAAGCGCCATGTGCCGTCTGACTTGCGGACGAGGAGTACCGGCGCGGAGAACGGCGATGTGGAGATCCGGATGATGCCCGTGGCGAGCATGAGTGCACACTAGCGCTCCAGCTCGTCCTTCTGCAGCTGCGGATAGCGGTATGGCCGGACCGCCACCGGCGCCGAGCCCGGCAGGAGATGAATGCGGTGATCGTACACCCGGGCAGGCGGAAGGCCCCGCGGCTCGTCGAAGAGGTCGCTGTGCTGCTGCAGGAGGTGCTCCAAGAGTGGGTGCTCAGCCTCGGTAGTGGTCGTCGCCAGCTGAAGTTGGGGCATCGTCGGTGAGGCGCCCCCAACGCCCTCCCACCGGACGCGGCGGCCGAGATGCCAGAAGGACATCGTCAAGGCGTCGAAATCCCAAAGGATGGGACCGAGGGTCCGCAAGAAGTCGACACCAAGGATGAAGTCGAAGCAGCCCAAGTCGATGCCTGCACACGTGATGGTGAAGTGCTCGTCGCCGATGGTGATGGGTACGTTTCGCGCGAGCCCATGACACCGGAGACGATCGCCGTTGGCCACCGTGACCCGAAGATGCTCCCCGCCCATCGGCTGAAGCGCTAAGCGGCGCATGGTAGCCTCGGGCAGGAAGTTATATGTGGAGCCCGTATCCAAAAGGGCCACCAGGCGCTCGCCGTGTATCATCACTGGCAAGAGCATGGTCCGCTCATCGCGGATGCCGGCAAGCGCATGGAGCGAGACCACGAGTGCCGTCACTGGGGCGGCCGCGGGCGCGGCCTCGGCAGCTGCGGCGTCGAGCCCCTCACCCGAGGCGTCCTCCTCAGTGTAGTCGGCCGTCTCCAAGTAGAAGAGTCACGGGTAGACATGGCCCGACGCGTAGGGCTCATCGCAGTTAAAGCAAAGCCCCAGGCGCTGACGCTCCAGCTGCTCCGCCTGAGAGAGGCGACGGAAAGGCCGCGTCGCAGCCGGGGTGGTAGTCACCAGAGCGGCCGGGGGTGGCCAGGCCGGTGCCGGGGACTGTCAGGCGGCCTGTCGGCCTCCTCAAGCTGGGGCTGCCTGCTGCACGGCCTGGACGCGGCACTTGAAGGCGCGGGCATAATACATGGCCGTCTGGAGATCCTGGGGGTCCCCGGAGCTCCACGTCCACGCGTATGTGATTCGGGAGTCCACCGACGAAGAGGTCGGCCCGCTGCTGCGCCGTCACGCCCGACGCGTGGCAAGCCAAGGCCTGGAAACGGTCGGCGAAGTCCTGCACCGTGGAGGTGAAGGGAAGGCGGCCTAGCTCTGCCAGGCGGCTCCCACGGATCGGTGGCCCAAAACGAAGGAGGCAGAGCTCGCGGAAGCGCTCCCAAGGGGACATACTGCCCTCGTCCTGCTCGAGGGCGTAGTACCAGGTCTATGCCGTGCCGCGGAGGTGGTAAGAGGCGAGCCAGGTACGCTCCGAGGCAAGGGTGCGCTGCCCGCGAAAGAACTGCTCGCACTGGTTGAGCCAGTTGAGGGGGTCCTCCGTGCCGTCATAAGTGGCGAAGTCCAGTTTGGCAAACCGCGGCGGTGTCTGTGGCGGGGCGCCGTGGCCGATTGCCTCGGAGGTGCGAAGCAGCGAGGACTGGGCGCCCGGTTAGCATGGCCGCGGCCCATGTAGTTCCCCGCCGAGCCGGAGGGATCGCCGTACTGCAGAGTGGGCCGGCCACTGTGACGGGGGGTGGCGATGATCCGGTCAGCCAGGCCGGTATTGGGGACGGCGACGGCGGAAAGCGCACTTGCTGGATCGGTACGCCTCCCTGTATGGTAGACCCGGGCCCCGTGCTGGGCGGTGGCGGGGCCGGCAGCTGCGGCTGCGTCGGCACGGACCCGGGTGCGTGGGGGGCGCGGCGAGGGCCG
>NC_057802.1:43389281-43395102 GCF_018294505.1 Triticum aestivum
CCATTGCGACCACTGGGGCGCGACGACGGGCGGCGGCTGATGCGGCCAGGGGTGATGTAGAGGCCCGATCGGCGCCGCAGTTGCCGAGTACCAGGGCAAGGCGGCTGGCCCGGTCGTGGCGGCCGGCGGCAAGGGCGGCGGCTGCCCGTAGGGCCCGGCCAGGTAGAGGCGTATGCCCTGGACGGCGGTGACGAGATCATTAAGGACTCCGGTGATTTCCGCCGGGGAGTAGATGGCGGCAGGCGGCGCGGTGAGGGGCAGCGACTGGCCAGTGGAGGCCCCCGCGGTGGAGCTGAGCAGGGAGGTCGGCAGCGGCGGTGGGAAGCGCCAGCGGCGTGGTGGTGGACAGCGGCGAGGTGGGCAGCGGCGGGGTGGGTGGTGGAGCAGACATGATCGGACCCAAGCTACCTGATATCAAATTGGTAGGAGCTAAGACCCTACCAGGTCTAGGGCGGAGGTTGTAGGGGAAGGAGGGTGCTGGAGGTGGCGGAGCTCGCGGTCGCCGGCGGTAGGGCGCCGTTGTGCGCGAGGGAGGAGGCGGCGGCGCAAAGAGCAGGAGGCGGCTAGGGTTAGGGTCCGGCTCCTCTAGGAGCCGGGCAATAGAATTATTCTTATTGCTTCCTCATGGAAGAGTCTTACAACTAGTATATATAACCACGATGGAAAATAAAATAGATAACTTGCGGGCTAAGCCCCTAACTAAATCTGCCCAGTGGGCCTCCTACGGGCATAAGTCTGCTCGGTCATAACAGACATCTTTTTAAGTTGAGGTGAATTTGTGTATCAAATAATTACAAAAAAATGCAGTTACACAGGTAGCTGCATATAATTTCAGAAAGTCACACGCTTGTGGTTCTCGATGTTCTTAGAAAAACCATCAGCGTGTAATAAGTTATATCTATCTGTTAAACTTGTGTTTCAAATTTGTTACTTTTTATTCATGTTACCATACATTCCTACGTGTGATTTTCTGAATTTGAATGAAGATGTGTCTTCTAAAAGTCTACATTTGCATAATCATACTTTTTAGTTTTTTTTGACTGACTTATGCAAAGCATTTTCTAATGTATGTTTATTGCAGGCTAAACATCCTTCTGCGATAGATTCCTTCAACAAAATCACAACCAACTGGCAGGGCAAGACGATAGCCCTCTTCTTGGACTACGACGGAACCCTAGCGCCAAAAGTAGATAATCCTGACGAGGCATACATGTCCAGTGAGGTAAGTATAATGAAAAGAAAAATTCTTGCATGTTACTTGATATTTGTAGATCTTTTGATAGGAGCTAGGGTCCTACCAGGCCTGGACCACAGGTTGTAGGGGTGGAAGGTTGGGTGGCGAGAGGTTGGGCGCAGCCGGCGGCGCGTTGGCGCCGTGATCGCGCGGGAGGAAGGCGGCGGCGGTGAGGAAGAGGCGGCTAGGGTTTAGAGTTCCGGCTCCTAAGGGGAGTCGGGCAATAGTTTATGACTTATTGCTTATTCCAAAAGGTAGCCTTACAACTGTTTATATAATCCTTGCTAATAAAAATAAGATAAGTTGGGCTAAGCCCCTAACTAGACACGCCCATTGGGCCTTCTCCGGCTATAAGTGACGCCGGTCATAACATCTTTCCCCGCCTGCGCAAACAGCTCGTCCTCGAGCTGGAAGTCTGGAAAGTGTTGGCGGAACTCGTCAAGCTGCTCCCAAGTGGCATCCTCCTCCGAAAGGCCTTGCCACTGGATCAACAAGTGCCACACCCACGACGTTGCTGGACCTGCAACACCTTCGCTGGTCCTGGAAGAAGGCGCCCGTCGGAGGTCGGAGGGAGCACCGGCATGGTCGCCGGCGGTTCCCCGCGGAAGGGCTTCAGCAACCCCACATGGAAGACGTCATTGATGCGGGCATCGGCCAGAAGCTGAAGACGGTAGGCCACCTTTCCGATGTGTTCTAGCACGGAAAACGGCCCTGCGTAGCGAGGACCCAGCTTGCGCTTCGCGCGCGGGTCGAGGGACTGCGTGGAGCGGTGAAGGAGGCGCAGCCACACCCAGTCGCCAACCGCAAACTCCGCCTCGTGGTGGTGGGCATCGTAGTAGTGCTTGGACAGCTACTGGAGAAGTCGTTGGCGCACCTCCGCAAGCATCTCATCCCTGCTGCGAAGAAGGTCGCCAGCCGCCTCCATCCTAGCCGTCTCGGGGTCAACCGGTAGGATGGGCGGGGGCGGTCGGCCATAGACCACCTCAAAAGGCATGGCGCGCAGGGCAGAGTGGTATGAAGTGTTGTAGCAGTACTCCGCCCACGCGAGCCAGTCCACCCAAGCACGGGGACGATCACTTGTAACACAATGCAAATACATGGCAATCACCTTGTTGACCACCTCAAATTGACCGTCCGTCTGGGGATGGAAGGCCGTACTCACGCACAGCTTCACGCCCGCCATCCGAAAGAGATCGCGCCAGACATGCCCAGTGAACACCGGGTCCCGGTCGCTGAGGATCGAAGAGGGGAACCCGTGGAGGCGGACGATGCCGTCGAAGAAGGCACACGCCACGAAGGCGGCAGTGTAGGGATGGCCGAGCGCGATGAAGTGCGCGTACTTGAAGAAGCGGTCGACCACCGTAAGGATGATGGACTTGCCACCCACCTTGGGAAGGCCCTCGATGAAGTCCATGGAGATGTCGGCCCAAACCTGAGAGGGAACCTCCAGGGGCTGTAGCAGCTCAGCCAGTCACAGCTTCTCCGTCTTGTTGCACTGGCACGTCAGGCAAGACCGCACCCAATCTCATACCAGGGCCCGGTCACCGGGGATGTAGGAATCGGCGCGGAGATGGTGGAGGGTCTTCTGCACGCCCTCGTGGCCGGCTGAGTGTGCCAGCAGCAGGACCTGGTGACGGAGGTCGCCGTGATCCGGCACGAAAAGTCGGCGCCCATGCAGGAGCAAGCCATCCGCCAAGCGTCATGGCTCCTCCAGGTCGCCAGCGTCGGGGCGCTGCCGAAGGAGCTGAGCGTCCGTAGCGTCCGCGGTGGCCCTGCGGATGTTGTCAATGAGGGCGAAGGAGGGCCCCGAGCGGATGCAGAGGGCCGCGCCCGCGGGGTCGATGGCGTCCGAGTCGGGGTCGGCGTCGCGGCGCGACAGGGCATCGGCCACGGTGTTGAGGCGGCCCGGACGATACTCGATGGTGAAGTCGAAGCCAAAGAGCTTGCTGATCCACTGATGCCGCGACACGGTGGAGAGCCTCTGGTCCAATAAGAACTTGAGGCTGTAGTGATCCCTGCGAATACGGAACGGCCTCCCCCAGAGTTACAGCCGTCAATGGCGCACGGCCTGCACCAAGCCAATGAGCTCCCTCTCATAGGCCGCGAGCTTATGATGGCGCGCGACGAAGGGCCTGCTGAAGAACGCAAGCGGCCCGTCGCCCTGATGAAGGACGGCGCCAAACCCAACGCCCGAGGCATCACAGTCCACCATGAACGGCTTGTCGAAGTCAAGCATCTGGAGGACCGGGCCCGTAGTGAGGGCCTGCTCGAGGCTCTCGAACGCCTTGGTCGCCTCAGCATCCCAGGCGAAGGCATCGTGGCACAAAGTCGCGTGAGCGGGGACGCGATGAGGCCGAACTCCCCGATGAATTTCCGGTAGTACCCCGCGAGGCCCAAGAAGCCTCATAGGGCCCGCGGCGAGTGCGGCATCAGCCAGGCCGCAACAACCGCTACCTTGTCGGCGTCCATAGCGACACCCTCAGCCGAGATGACGTGGCCGAGGTAGGCGACCGAAGGCGTGCGAACGAGCACTTCGAGCGCTTGAGGTGAAGATGGTGTGCTCGAAGCTCGTTGAAGACGATGGCGACATGTTGAAGGTGCTCCGCCCACGAGGCACTGTAGATAAGAATGTCATCAAAGAAAACGAGCACAAACTGACAAAAGTAGGGGTGGAGAACATCGTTCATCAAGGCCTGAAAGGTCGCTGGTGCGTTGGATAGACCAAAGGGCATCACCAAGAACTTGAAGTGATCGTGATGAGTCCGAAACACCGTCTTCGCGATATCGTCCGGGTGCATCCGCACCTGGTGGTAGCCTGAACGGAGGTCGAGCTTGGTGAAGAAGCGTGCCCCATGTAGCTCGTCCAGGAGGTCGTCGACGACTGGAATGGGAATTTTGTCCTTGAGCGTCTGTGCGTTAAGAGCACGGTAGTCGGTGCAGAAACGCCACGTGTCGTCCGCCTTGCGGAAGAGGACCGCCGGCGCCGAAAATGGCGAGGTAGAGATCCGGATGATGCCCAAGGCTAGCATGACCGCGCACTGTCGCTCCAGCTCGTCCTTCTGCAGCTGGGGGTAGCGGTAGGGGCGCACCGCAATAGGGGTTGTGCCCGGCAGTAGGTGAATGCGGTGGTCGTACGCCCTGGCTGGCGGAAGGCCCTGTGGCTCGTCAAAGAGGTCGCGGTGTTGCTGCAAGAGATGGTCCAACAGGGGGTGCTCGGGCCTTGCAGCAGTCGCCATCAGCTGCAGATGCGGCGTCGCTGGTGAGGCGCCGCCCACGCCCTCCCACCGGACGCGGTGGCCCAGGCGCCAGAAGGTCATCGTCATGGCGTCGAAGTCCCAGAGGATGGGACCCAGGGTCCGCAAGAAGTCGACGCCGAGGATGAAGTCGAAGTAGCCCAAGTCGATGCCGGCGCACGTGATGGTGAAGTGCTCGTCGCCAATGGTGACGGGGACGTTCCACGCAATCCCATGACACCGGAGGCGGTCGTCGTTAGCCACGATGACCCGGAGTTGCTCCCCGCTCGTCGTTGAAGCGCCAAGCGGCGCATGGTCGACTCGGGCAGGAAGTTATGGGTGGAGCCCGTATCCAGGAGGGCCACGAGGCGCTCGCCGTGGATCATCACCGACAGGAGCATAGTCTGCTCTGCTCGTATACCCGCGAGGGCATGGAGGGATACCACGAGAGCCGTCACCGGAGCGGGCGCCGGTGCGACCTCCGCAGCAACTGGGGCGGGCAAGTCGCGGAGCCCGTCGGCGGCAGTGTCCTCCTCGATGTAGTCGGCCGTCTCCAAGTAGAAGAGCCGCGGGCAGACGTGGCCCGGCACGTAGGGCTCATCGCAGTTATAGCATAGCCCCTGGCGACGGCGCTCAAGCTGCTCGGCCGGGGTGACTGGTGGAAGGGCCGCGTCGCGGTCGGAGTGGTGGTCGCTGCAAAGGCCGGAGGCGGACGCCCCGGCACGCGTGGTGTCAGGGGCGGTCTGGCGGGCTGTCGGGCGCCCCGAGACGGCGACACCTGCTGCAAGGCCTGCGCGCGACGCTCAAAGGCGTGGGCATAATACATGGCTGTCTGGAGGTCCTGAGGTCCCCGCAGCTCAACGTCCACGCGGATATGATCCGGCAGACCGCCCATGAAGAGCACAGCCCGCTGGCGAGACATCACACCGGGCGCGTGGCACGCCAGGGCCTGGAAGCGGTCGATGAAGTCCTGCACCGTGGAGGTGAAGGGTAGGCGGCCCAGCTCCGCCAGCCGGCTCCCGTGTATCGGCGGCCTGAAGCGTAGGAGGCAGAGCTCGCGGAAACGCTCCCATGGGGGCATGCCGCCCTCGTCCTGCTCGAGAGCGTAATACCAAGTCTGTGCGGCGCCTCGGAGGTGATACGAAGCGAGCCAGGTGCGGTCCGACGCGAGCGTGCGTTGCCCCCGAAAAAACTGGTCACATTGATTAAGCCAGCTCAAGGGGTCCTCGATGCCGTCATAGGTGGCGAAGTCGAGCTTGGCGAAGCGCGGCGGCGTGTGGTTATGGCCGCCGTGAGGGTACACCTCGTCAGCGCGGAGCAGCAAGGAGGGCGGCGCCGAGTCGGTGGTCAGGCC